>NW_024704751.1:3687475-3852710 GCF_018977255.1 Callorhinchus milii | reverse complement strand
TCACACCATCACACCATCATCTTCCTCTCCCCTCCACAAGTGAAAAGCCCGTGACCCCCGGAAGTGGACGCGCGGGCACACTCACACCATCATCTTCCTCTCCCCTCCACACACACTCACACCATCATCTTCCTCTCCCCTCCACACACACTCACACCATCATCTTCCTCTCCCCTCCACACACACTCACACCATCATCTTCCTCTCCCCCTCCCCTCACCACACTCACACCATCATCTTCCTCTCCCCCCTCCCTCCACACACTCACACCATCATCTTCCTCTCCCTCCCCTCACACACACTCACACCATCATCTTCCTCTCCCCCCTCCCCTCACACACACTCACACCATCATCTTCCTCTCCCCCCTCCCCTCCACACACACCCACCATCATCTTCCTCTCCCCCCCTCCCTCCACACACACTCACACCATCATCTTCCTCTCCCCCCCTCCCTCCACACACACTCACCATCATCTTCCTCTCCTCCCCTCCACACACACTCACACCATCATCTTCCTCTCCCCTCCACACACACTCACACCATCATCTTCCTCTCCCCCCCTCCCCTCCACACACACTCACCATCATCTTCCTCTCCTCCCCTCCACACACACTCACACCATCATCTTCCTCTCCCCCCTTCCCTCCACACACACTCACACCATCATCTTCCTCTCCCCCCTTCCCTCCACACACACTCACACCATCATCTTCCTCTCCCCCCCCCTCCCTTCCACACACACTCACACCATCATCTTCCTCTCCCCCTCCCTCCCCTCCACACACACTCACACCATCATCTTCCTCCCCCCCCTCCCCTCCACACACACTCACCATCATCTTCCTCTCCCCCCTCCCTCCACACACACTCACACCATCATCTTCCTCTCCCCCCCTCCCCTCCACACACACTCACACCATCATCTTCCTCTCCCCCCCTCCACACACACTCACACCATCATCTTCCTCTTCCCCCCCCACACACATTCACCATCATCTTCCTCCTTACCCACACACACTCAGACCCTCCCACCCCTCCACACACGCCCCCACTCCTCCTCCCCCCTCCACACATACTGCCCCTCCCTCCACACGCACTCACACCCTAACCCTAACCCTCGCCCCTTCCACAAACACATATCCTCTCCTCTTCCCCCCCCATGTCACTGGGTCCCTCAACAACTACAGCGTTCCTCGCGCAGGGTAGCGTCCCAGAGCGCTTGACAGTCCTTCACTAATGGGTGGCGGTTTGGGAACCCCAGGTGAAGCCACACATACACACACGCACACAAAGCTGAAGTTATTATTTTCTTTCAGCTTATCTTTCCTCTCACACACCTTGCTGGGCTGTTCTGTTGGGCGTAACGATGGAGTTAATAATAATAATAATAATCGTTGCATTTGATGTAGAACCTGGCTTTCACGCACCTCGGGAGGACGTCCCAAAGCACTTCACAGGATTTAAGGTGCAGTGGCGTGACTGTGTTTTTCTAGGCAAAACGTAGCAGCCCAGTTGTGCACAGCAGTGTCCCACAAATAGCCATGAAACGAATGACCAATTCCGTTTTTGTAGTAGTAATAATAATAAGGCGTGGACACAGGCTGCTTTGCGTATCCTTAGCATCAACTCCTGTAACCGTTTTTCACAAATGAGCCCAGGCAGCGAGTGTTGGCTGTATACCACAGGGATGGGAAATAATTGGCCAAAGCCAATTCAGTTCATACCCAAGCACCACACCCACGCACGCACTTTCTAGTGAGTGAGTGTGCAGGTGGGGGGGACCTGAATAACAATCGAGAGTCGAAATGCTGGCACCGAGGCTAATTGTTAGGACTCACCATCCGTTTCGCAGGTTGTTACCTAGTTTGTTAAATACAACAGTGAAGTGTCATTGCAATATTTTGTGCTCACTTGATCTGCTCTCCAAGTTTGACGGATGCTGCTGATGATGTGAGCAGTTGATTAGCAATTATTGTATGTAAGATACCATCTCATTGTCTCAAAGTGCGATTGGAGAGAAATGGTTCTGCGAAATGGGAAGACAGAGGATCTTGGGCAATGGAAATGTCACAGCAACATCATGGTACAACATATGAGCCCCAGAACGTTGCATCTCAGGGTAACGGGACCCCAAATTGTGCTTGTAGTTCTGTGCACAGCAAGTTATCGACCTTGGTTGTGCTTTTGTGGTTAAGTGTAAAGTAGGGGTCAGCTGCTATTTGTGGACAATGAACACTCGGAAGCAAAGTGAATTCTGTCTCGATTGACAGATGTAAATGGGGACAGGGTCAATATGTGTTCAGAAAGGTGATTAATCAGTTTAGGGATAGTGACGGCTCTGCTGGATTTTGAGGGCAAGGAAGAGAATATGGGATTCTGGAAGTTAGAAGATCAAGATAGGAGGGAGAGAACTATCTTTGAATTCAATGATTAATTAATTGAGCTACAATCTGCTGCAAGCTGCTTCAGCGGTGGTTTAGGAGTCAAGCGTTGCACAAACCACCAAAAGGAAAGGGAAATAACTTACAAAAGGCTGGTGCAGAAGAGGTGTTCTTCAGAGATGAATGCAGGGTGGAGGGAACTCCATACTGAGTTCAACTTTAGCTGTTGGATAATCCAACAACAACTTGGATTTATATAGCGCTCTTCACGCGGTGTAGTGTCTCGGAGCTCTACTCAACGCTTAATGTAGACAAAAATATATTTCTCCAGATATTCTAATTTTTAAAAAAATATATATTTATTCCTAAATATAATATTTAGTACAACAGAAATCCAAAACAAACACATCTTCTGTTATTACAATTTTCTATTTTACTCCCGATGCACAGAAATACAAAGATAAGGCGCACTTGCCGCTTTCGGAAGGTGCCCTGATGTGCACCATAGGCGCACATTTTTACCGTACATACATTTTCGGGATACTCTTTGGTTACATCTCCAGAGCTGTGATCATTTTTTTTTGAAAATATATATTTATTTATAAGTATAGTATTTAGTACAACAGAAATCCAAAACAAAACACAAACATCTTCTGTTACAATTTTTTTCCTTTTCTCCCGATACAAAAAACATTCCGTTGTCTACGATATGTTCCTTCCCCACACATAGGTTGTGCACACCTATTTTTTGGGGTCACTCCCTTTTACCACAGTCGGGAGTACAGTGTACACCACACCCATGTGCGCTCCAGGGCTGTAATTATGCACCTGCAATAAGGGTTGGAATTCCCATTTTGAATGTGCTGAAATGTTTTGTTTATCAAATGTTGAGCTATAGGTTTTAACATTAGGTGTGAAGTATTTGCTGTCTTTTTTTATTGCCTTCAGCAATGTTAGTTGGCCTTTCCAAATTGCTTAATAAAGATTGAATCTCATTTCTGACTAAGTTTTATCTGACACAGCTGAAGCAAACCTTTCAGTTACCCCAAAATCTGAACTGTTCACCAAATTCTTTTAGGAAATATTTTTAGGGAGCATATTTTTTTTAAAAATGAAGGAAACAAGATGCGCTGATGTAGAAACGCGTGATAAAAAAGAAGGCAGGGGTACAGTTGCACAGCGGGCAAAGTTCAGTGTTCTAACGCAGTTTGATGTTTTTGACGAGAAAAACTAACCCGAGCAAAGTGGAACTTGACATCTCAGGCAGGGTTGAAAGAATTGGGCTTTTGCCAGTCACTAGTTAACTGCGTTAGGCTTATCAATATTTCCGTCTATTCAATAACGAAAGTGTGGCTTTGATTTAAATTATTACAGCGAATCAGTTGGCAGCCCTCTCACTTTTGAGCCAAAAGGTTTGAGTTCAAGTCGCACATTGGAACTATGAGACTTGTAGACTAGACTGACACTCCCAATACAGTGTGGTGGAGCCCTGCATGGTCGGAGGTAGTGGCTGTACTTTGGATTTGACATTAAACGGAGGTCCTATCTGTCTGTCTGGGGTGGCATTAAAGATTCCATGTCATCATTTGAAAAAGTGGAGGGAGTTTCTCCTTAGGGACCAGGCCAACAATTCTCTCCTCAAAATGGGTTAATTCACTTTATGGCTATTGGTGGGACATGGCTGTGCACAAATGTGCTGCTGGGTTTGCCTAGAAATACATAATATTTGCTTACAAATTGAGAAAATTCTGTGAAACACTAAGGTGTTTCATCCTGATAAGAAGCTGTATCAAACACAGGAATAATAAGGAATTGTTATCGGCAGTACCTGGATCAATACAATACAAGTCTATGTTTATATAGCGCCTATCATGCTTTTCAATGCAATCGGCAATGGTTCCTCAGATAGCTCAGTAGATAAATGCCCTAAATATTATGATACTGGTTAATACAGAACAGGGATACCTAGACTTTGATAAATTAGCTGGATTGGAGGGCTGTATGCTTTCGTAGATTTGCTATATCACTAGTTTAACAGCCTATCAGATTTAAATCAGGAACCCTTATAAAACACAAATAGCGAAACGGCAACATTTTGTAATTAGTTCCTCTGTCACAAAGTGTGGGCGGAAAGGGAAATGGACTTCGTATTTTAAGAAGAATTTAACAAATAAAGTATACATACAGGATTTGTAAAGGAAAGATAGTGGTCTGGCTTTACTATATATGGTTGGAAAGCAAAATGTGGGGAACAAACAGATACTTGTAATTGCGGCTTGGGCTCTGGTGACGAGTCTTATCATATGATTGTACACATGACTGTAATTTATACCGACTGCAACGAGCTGCAGATTTCCACTTTATAGAGTTGCAATGATTATGTTGTAGTCGTTAACCCCTCAGCGAGAGCACTGTTCCAAACCCTGGCCTCTGTTTGTGTGGTGATATTTCACAACTAGTTCTACCACACCAGCCAGCCCCAAGTCCCACATTCTGTGCAGATACCTTGTGTGGCCTGTTTTACATTGTGTGGGACACATTCCACAGGAACCAACTAACTCCAAAACGGCCACAACTTGCACAGCTTGCTTTGAAGTCACAGTCGGTCCACAAAAGGTAGGTACTGCACCTTTGACAGTGGCTGGAAAGAGGTCAATAAAGTATGGATGATCAGAGTCAAGTAGCCTTCCAGACAGACAGACAGACAGACAGACAGAGAAAAAAGTGGCAATGCTTACACCTCAGGACGGGAAGAAGGGGTATGTGTGGAGAACACGTCTTTATGGTGCATGTGGGCTCTGGAGAGACAGAGGCATTCCCCTACACCCCACATTTTATTGCTGGTTTAGCTGCAACATATTTACGGCAATGACTGACAACAATAAATGAGGCCGCAAACCTAATGGACAAGGCGTCTGATTTTGGAAAGTAGTTGTGAAATAGTTAGATGTTTGCAAGTTCATGGGTTTCTGGACATCAAATAAACTGAAAAACAAGCGAATGAATGGATAATGTAGGGAACATGTTTTTGGCACAAAAGGTTTTAAAGTACGTGGAACAAATTACCAGCACAGATGGTGCAACAAGGAACTAGATTAAAAAGGGTTTCAAAAAGAACTAGACAAGTTTCTGGAACCTGGAAGGATTCAAGGTTATTAGGGGATTATAATAGTAATCCTTGCATTTGATATAGCTCCTTATCATATCTTTGAGACTCTCAAAGCGCTTCTCAGTATATATGTAAAGAGAATTGACTGTATATTTTATGGGCAAAGTGCGGCAGCCAATTGCACCCCGAAGTGTCCCACAAACAGTCGTGGATTGAGTGACCTTTTTTTTTGAAGGGATTATTTTGAAGGTTTGAGGTAGACATGTTGAAGAAATGTTTTTGGAAGTTGGATGACGATGCTAGACTGACCAATTGTTCAATTCGGACCTGAAGTTGTTAGTGTAGTGATGGCTTTAAACATGAAGGGTGGTTCTGATTTGGTGATACTGTAGTAACAAAAAATTTGGCTTGCAATTAGAACTGAGTTTGGATTTGCATTGGCGTTTGACCTATCCCCAGAGGGTGAGGTTAGTTTATCTCAGCTGTGGTATCTTTTATGACTGTAAGAGACCAGTTTTTCGGGAGGGGGATGGAAACTATCCTTTACTTCTACACTCCAATACACGCGTGGAAGATAAAACAGTGATATTGACTTCTCTACCCTCATATGTTTCCTTTACCTGTAGATCATTCATTTGTGACTCTAATCCTGGATGAGGACTTAAATGGTTACATTAGGACTTTCCATGTGGATCAGTAGACTTGCATTATGAAATTATTTTGCTCCTCAATCTTATAATAATAATAATAAACCTTGCATTTGATATAGCGCTTTATCACGTCGTTGAGACGTCTCAAAGCGCTTCACAGAATATACTATATATAAAGTGAATTGTCTGTACAAGTTTGTAAAATGACAATGTTATCTTATGAGATCTGGAGCATGCGGAGTTTTATATCGTACCTTTTTTCTAAAAACGTTTTCCGAACCTGTCTCTCTTATCCTCCTCGTTTCTCTCGAGATTTTTCTTCGCTTTGTGCTACTGCAACTGCTTTCAGTGAGTTAATTGCTTAATATATTGTCAGCAAAAATAAGAATTGGTTTTGTCGGAATAATAAAACATGAGAAATACAAGGCTTTTGGATCCTGACATATCTTGAGAGCAGGTTTGTCAGATCCTTATTCTGGGTGTTGAGGTGTTAAATCAAATGCAGCCAAGTTCTGGTCCCCGTGCTGTAGTTTTGTATTAAAAATCCTGTGGTTTGTCCTTGTATAAAAGCCAAATGGGCTGCCGAGGAGGACCATGATCTATTCCCCAGTGATTGACCTCTTGAGAAAAGTGCTGTGTTTGACATATTCTCAGCGCTCGAGCCAGTGAAAGCATTGAACTAGCTACTTGGTATGGAGGTTGCGGTACAGGCCTGAATTGCGCCTCTTTAACTGAGATGAAGGTTGCCTAGGATTGTTCAACCTACCTCGCAGCTCTCGCTCTCTCTCTCTCTCTCTGTGTGTCACAAATTAATGTTTCTAAAATCAACACTTCCGAGCAGCAGTTGTCCGCAGTTGCACAAATTATTATAAGACCCTCATAAATGTGTCTGGAATTACGATCTGAGATATTCCAGAGGGGATATATATCTGTGTCCTTGACATTGTCTGTTTGCAGAGCGGGGAGAGGAGGTGGGGAGGTGGGTGGGGGGGAACAGGGGAAGATAGAGGAGCTTTGGCAAAGGAGAAATAGATTTTGAGGTGCATGGGTAGCCTGGCAGCAACAGCTGCTGAAGTTTTTTTGTGTGGGGAAGGTCACTGGAAGGATTCTGAACGTCTTTGTGACAAGACTGACCTAACAGGCTTTCATTCCCCCACCACCAGCACCGCTCTGGATGCAGACTGTAGCTGTGAGCTGAATGCAGTGTGAATTGGATGCATTTTAAAGCTCGTTTTTAAAAAATGAACCTGCCATTTGGGTCCTTGTTTTACACTGAATGCTCTGGTGCTGGGATTTTTTTTGACAACTCTCTCTCTCTCTTAAGCAGTGGATGAATATCCAAGTCATGGGAAACAGCATATTTTCTGGTTGCTGCAGATTTTTTACAGGTTTAATCTTTGGAGAAGCTAAGGAAGAGCCGGGTGATGATTGCTCACCCCTTTTGCATGAAGAGTGCGACCTGTTGTCTCCTGCTATGGCTTTCCCGGTTAAAACGGAGCCAGGTCTATCAGAAGATCGACCCCTGCAAGGTTACCCTGACATTATCTTGAGCAGCAGGATAGCTGGTGACTGCGGCCTACAAGTGGACAACAGAACACAATCTTTAAACAGCGTTAGCTCGAAGACAGCAGCAGGAGAAGCCCTTGATTGCGTTGAACAAACCCGGGGCTTATCTAATCAGTCAAACGGCGGTTGGAATAGCGCAGTGTGTCTGGCAGCTCAGAATCCTGCGTCTCCTCCATCTGATGACCTTCTCTCTACCCTTGAAACGATTACAAAACAGGTGAAAGATCGCGGCTGCCAGACTCGGGTTTGGCACGGCTACACACAGCCAGATGACGCTGACTGCTCTTCGGACCACAGACAGCGGCACTCCAGAGAGAAGCCTCTGGAAGTAGCAGTCACACCAGGGCACATAAAAAACCATAGCCTCGATTCATCGGGGAGATTACTTGAGATTTCCCACCAGGAAGGCGGCGCTGTGCAGTTAGTGGGGGAGAGGGGGGGCGGTGAATGTCTGACAGGTGAAGCAGCCCTCTCAAAGGAGAGGCATTTTAACACGGATTCAGTGACCGAGAGGCGGTGTGTCAGCCCAGTGAGTCACTGTGTCATTGGCTGCGACTGCGTTTCACCTTCAGTCAATCAGACTCCCCCTGAATTATTGATACCTGCGATTGCCGGCCTTTACCCTGGACCTGCACAGACAACAACGACGACAACAACAACAGCAACAACAACTTGCATTTATACAGCGTCCCTCGCGCAGGGTAGCGTCCCAGAGCGCTCGACTGGCGATGAGACGGTGGCAAACCGGGTAGAACCAGCTGGGAGAAACAGCTCGACAACGCAGGCAGGAAAACCGGTTGTTCAAAATGCCCCCAGTGCTCCAGAACGCTGCCTGCTCGCCAGGCTCCGAGCTCCTCGGAGGTCGCGAAATCTGTGGCGGATCATGGTGACTTGAAAGGGTGTGAGTCACGTCAAAGCCTGAGGAGGAATAAGAGGAAGAAAAAGAAGCCGCTGCCTTCAACATCGTCAGGTGTTTAAATAGCCAGGGCGTTTGGGGGGAAAGAAAGAAAAATGATCAAAAATGGTCTTTCTTTGTGTTTTTTTTATATTAAAAAAGTGGGGTGGGGAGGGGGGGGGTTGTTAATTATAATGTCATTCTGCAGCTGTGCCTGGATTAAGTTAGCTGGCAGCAGTAACATTGGCTGTGACCAATTATTCAGCGTGAAATGTGACAGCTTTTAATTATCTCTCGTGCAAGCGGGAAGCGCATTTAACCCCTTGAGGGCTGGGTTTCCTTCCACTGCTTTCGCAGTGCACGCACGCACTGAACCTGTCACCGCTAAGTGTTTTGCAGCAAGACTGAGGGAGTGTTTTGCAGGAGCAGAGGAATGCACAAATAATAATAATAATCCTTGCATTTGAAACGCAGCAGTCAATTGCGCACACGTGTGTCCCACAAACAGTCGTGGATTGAGTGACCAAATTATTATTAGTAGTAATTATTTTAATAAAACTGCTTTACAGACGTGGGAGCACTCGTTTAATTTGGGCGTCGAAAAATTCTGCGCCGGCAATGAATGAGTTAATGCCGGGATTCATTTCAGAGAATGGGTTAATATTCATCTTAAAGGAAGCGGTGAAACTGCTATTAGACAAATGCTGGTGAGGGCCTATCCATGTTCATCGATTGCTGCTCTTTCGGCCTGTCATTGTTGGAGGGTGGGGCAAGGAATTATTCCCCGTCTCTTTCTCCCCACTCCCCCACAACATACAGTGCACTTGGTTTATTCAATCGACCTACTAAAATATTACCAGATTTGTTACAGACAAATAACAAGGATTTATTATTTAAAAGAATGATTATAAACCATTAGTTGACTGCTGCTATTGCGACCAAAGTCTAAGTGGATTTTCTTTTCTCTCTCTAACAATAAAGGAACCAGCTAGCTTTCTTTCCAAACCTACATAATTCTGAATTCTTACCTCAAATTGCAAGATCTGCATTAATAATCCTCGTAACTTGCTTTTCACAACATATTTGCTTTATAATGATCCGTGCAATTGATACAATGCCTTTCACAGGGAGAGTACAATACAAATACAAATTTACATTTCTATAGTATCTTTCATGTCAGGAGGATGTCCCAAGCTGCTTTACAGGATTTGCTGTCAAGTGTAGTGACTGTGTACTTGTAGGCGAAAGCATTGTTCCCATAATTCAAGGTTCAGTTAATGGATAATCTGTACAAGGTTAGTTTGCATAAAATCAGGAACATAGAGGAGATTTTCCAACTGCAATGTTACAGTTTTCTCTGAGTATTGATTTCACTGTTCCCCTTTTGTACTTGTAGACAAATTCATTGTTTAAAAATAATTGTTGACGGTCATCAATTTTGTACCAAACAAACAAGCTCTCTCTTCTGTATTCCTGTGGGTGTTTATCTAGCCTCGCTCAGCGCCTCTCTTGATAATGCACCCAAGGCTGGACATGTGCTGTTCAGTGAAACTGATATGCAATCACTGTTACTGTAACTCACAATGTGCTGTTTAGTTGGCGATAACAATGACCGTGACATTGAGTTTGGTAACCAGTTGGGCGCAGGACTTATTTTTTCTATTTGGTTAATCTTTTGCTGTCTGGCTATTTGCAGCACACCCACCAGATATGCCGTTAGTGAACGGGGATGGTTCCCATGACCATTCGGAGGTGGAAAGTCAAAACAACGAGAAGGATGATGCAGAGACCCAAAATGAAGATGGAAATGAGCAGGAAGTAATTGTGATCCAGGACACTGGCTTCACGGTCAAGATTCATGCCCCTGGGATAGAACCTTTTGATCTACAGGTTAGTAAAACAGTAATTACATACTCAGAGGAACATTTGGGCTGTGAAGAAATAAGTTGTTTTCCATTTCCATTTCTGCCTAAAGCAACAACAACGACTTAGATTTACATAGCGCCCTCCACGCCGGATGGTATCTCAGAGTGCTTCACAGTAACGGATCCCAGGGCCGAGCCAGAGGGAAGGGGAGCAAGATGACCAAAGGCGCGGTCGAAAAGAAAGGTCTTCAGCCGAGACGTAGTACAGCTGAGCACGATTTTGTCTTATTGAAACTTCAAGGACAACAACTTGCATTTATATAACGTCTCTCACGCAGGGTTGCGTTCCAGAACGGAGTGTTCCAGAGAGACCACGTTTATTTGGAGAGGGGGGGTGGGGAGGGGAATTGTTGGCCAGGACACCAGGAGAAACTCCCTTCTCTTTTCAAATGGTGCTATGGGATCTTTACCGTCCACCTGAAAACAGGCAGACAGGACCTCAGTTTAATGCCTCTTCTGAAGGACCTTTGCACTCGATCCATAATTGCTATTGATGAAGTCACCAGTCTGACTGCTATAGGTGTGCCCATTCAGCACTTCATTGTTATGTTTATTTATATTTATCTTATATTTTTTGCTTAAGTGCAAATGTCTGGCAGCTGCATTGTGATGTGATGCAATGTGAGTGATTAACCCATTGACTGCCACAGGTCTACATACCAAAACCATTTGTGTGTTTGTGTTTGTGTGTGGGGGCGGACTGGTTATCAAAATTTCCAGATGCTGCTTGTCACTGAATAAAGCAAATGCGTTGAAGGTCTTCATTCTTGGGAGGTTTGAATGGCCCTATCTAATATTTCCGCCTTTGAGAAAGGAACATTCCCTTCTGCACCACGTGTAACATTAATGCTGCCAAATGCTGGCTAGGAATGCGATTTTGGCATCCAAGACAATTAACGACAGCTGATCTATCTAGAAAGTCTAGTGTATATGTGGGCTAAAATAGTTTGATTTGCATTTCTTCAGAACCCTTACATCATCTTATCCTTGGAATACTTGTAAAAGGCAAGGCTACAGTGATCATTCTGGCCAGCACAATAACTGGTTTATATGATGACGGCTTTAATTTAGACCTTTTGGCTGCTGAGGGTCGGATGCCCTATTTGAGAAATATCTGCTGGCCGCATAAGCAATATTTTTGTGTTTCCATTCCAGAAGCATAACATTTATGAGTTATGGAGGGAGTGGATAGGCCAGATGAAATGGAGGGATGGGGTGGGGCAGATGACATGGAGGGATGGGGTGGGGCAGATGAAATGGCCAGTTGGACTACCCTGATTTAAACACTGTTCCATGCAACTGAACCCGGCTTCCAGAGTCCTAGCTTGTAACTGAAGATAGACTTAGAGCGGCAGAAATGCTTACAGAGAGCATAGAGGAAAAAGAAATGGGTTACTGCAGCGTGGAAGCAGAGTCTTAGGCAACAGAGTCTTAGGCAGCAGCCTGGCAGGTATAAGGTGTAACATGATGCAGGTCTACATTGTCCCTTAACGATTTGGGGCCTAGAAGAATTTGGGGGGGCATTGGGGCTTGATTGCAGGGACAAAGCTCGTTCCTTAGGAGGAACATATTGGCTAATGGGGGTGAGCAGGCCTAACCTCGATCACCAATTTAAAAAAAAGTGTAGCATTCTGCACAGAGTTTTGTCGATGATTTGCAAGATGCGTTGGCAAAAATCCAAGGGATTTATCCTGAGATTGAATTACACATATTTGCTGGTTCTCCCTTTTACAATTATTACAATTTGTACTTTTATTACAATTAATTGTAATTACTTTTACAGTGACTTTTATTACAATTGCAAATTCAATTATGATCAAAATGGTTACAATTATTCCCTGTGTGTGTTTTTTTTTCAGGTCTCTCCACAAGAGATGGTTCAGGAAATCCACCAGGTCCTGATGGACAGGGAGGACACTTGCCACCGCACTTGTTTCTCCCTGCAGCTGGACGGAAACGTTCTCGACAACTTTTCCGAACTCAAATCCATCGAGGGCCTGCAGGAGGGCTCCAATCTCAAAGTCGTAGAAGGTAGGAACGCGGTTTTGTTCCGTCTCATCCTGATCCGCAGTAATCAGAATAATTCCTTTGTAAGGGAGGTACTTCTCTAGTGAGGACATTCTATAGTATAAAACTATAGTTTTATTCAGCATAGATTTAGGACAACATATCAACCGTTAGATCATAGATAATGATCGATGTTAGAGGAATGAAGTTGTCATTTTCTCCTTGGGTTCAGGCAATTGTCAGAACCAGTGGAGCTTTCTGGGGCTCATAGCATCACTGAAACCATTACAGCCAACATACTGATTCCTATTCCTTATTTTGTCTTTGTCAACTGCGAAAAAAAGGCCGTACATGGTTGAACATGCCCATTTTACTGTAAAGCCACGGGGAAAGTTGTCAGTAACACAACGTTTGCTGCTTGTAACGTGGCAAAGTTTTGCAGAAGGATTTAAACCTCGATGAAATGTCATGGTCCATTTTTCGGGGGGTTGGGGGGGGGCATTGTTTCGAGTAGTGTTGAAACTGAACGGGGAGCAATGTAATGTTTCCTTTTCTTTGGCTTTCAACAGAGCCTTACACGGTACGTGAAGCCCGGATACACGTCCGACACATCCGGGACCTGCTGAAGAGCCTGGACCCGTCTGATGCTTACAATGGGGTCGACTGCAACTCGCTGTCGTTCCTGAGTGCGTTCACGGAGGGAGATTTGGGAGGTGAGAAGAGAACTGTACAGAGCTGTGACCCGCTTACACACAACCCGCGTCCCTAAAGTGTACCCGACAACCGAAGTTCAAACATCTAGTTGTCAGAAGGGCGACGACGACAACAACAACCTGCATTTTTTAGCGCCTTTCATGCGGGCTAGCGTCCCGGAGCGCTTCACAGTGGCGGAGTCTGACAGCTAACCAGGAGGGGGTGGGGGGGGGAGGAGGTGACCATAAGGACAATCAAAAAGGAAGGTCTTTAGGCGGGATTAGAAGTTGGGGAGGGAGGAAGGGGGCAAGGCGGGGGGATTGAGGGAGAGAGTTTTGGGGAGTAGTGTCTGAAAGCACGGACACTGATGGCATAACGGAGGGCACGAGCGCAATGAATTCATTTACATTAATTAACGGAGAAATCTCCTTCCGTGTCAGTTGCAGGATGGGCACCATTCAGATAAACATGGTGTTTGTGCTTGATAATCCTTTCGTGCCTTCGGTTTTAATGAACTTGGGGGTATTGCTATGCTCTCAGAGATGTTACTACTTTGCAGTATCTGGTTTGATTTACAATATTTCGATGTGTGCCCGACACATTGTCCTGTAGTGTAACGCATTCCGAATGTGTTACAACTTGACGTTCGTTTGTTTATTTAGAGACTGGGAAACGCAAGAAAAAAGGTGCCGACTTAGAACAAATTGACTGTACACCCCCTGAGCACATTCTGCCCGGCAGTAAGGATCGCCCTTTACTTTTCCTCCAACCACAAACAAAGGATTCAAAGGTATTCTTCTATTCAGGTTGTGTTATAATGATCCCTGCAATACATCATTAATAGATGTTGTGTGCTGTACTGAGATACCATCAAGTCGGCAAAAGATCTCCAAGCACTTTGCAGCATTTAGTGTGAAGTGTAGTGACTGTGCATTTGTAGGCAAACACGGCAGACAACATAAGAACATAACATAAGAATTTGCTAGGTGAAAGAAGACCAACGTTCATCTAGTTCGCCTTCCACCATCCTGGCAGGCAGCAGTCATTTAACATTTTGTGTCCCAAACTATACACTGTATCCTGAGATATTATTTTCTAGCAGAAATCTTATCTAATTTGTTCTTGAAACAAATGACATTTTCTGCATCCACTGTCTCCTTCGGGAGCCTGTTCCGTAAGTTTACTACTCGCTCATTGAATTAGTTTTACTGCTATTTGAACCCAGCAATGTCCCACAAGCAGCCACCACCCAAGTGTATCTGGGGAATTGTAAGCCTGGACACTGGGAGAAACTGACAACTTACTCATGATGGTACGTTAGGTTGCTCATGCTAGTGGGAACCTGATATGCATCATGGGCAGTCCAGTTCTGCAGGTTACAGTATTCCACCCAGTGTTAGCATCACGTCAGCCTTATTGGCAGAATGTATTCAGTTTCAAGTGCATTATCAGAGGGTTGAGAGCCTGTCCTTGTATAGGAGAAAGAAAATAGAAAAAACCAATATTAGTACAGTATTGCATATGCACACACCGTCTTGTACTTTAAACCAACAGAACAATGTTCATCTAACTGTGAATAGGTTAATGAATAAATATCATCAGAATTAATAGAAAAGGGGTTGATGTAAACTATATTAATTAATTTAGGTAATTAATAAATATACAGTTTACATCAAATCAGCTTACAATTCATATATGCACTGCCTGAAAAAGTCGGGGAATGAGAATCAATAATAACTTTCAAAGGGGAATTGGATACATACTTGAAAAGTAAATAATTGCAAGGCTATGGGAAAAGAGTGGGACTAGTTGGATAGCTTTTTCAAACAGCCGGCAGAGGCACAGTGGGCCGAATGGACTTCTTCTGTGCTGTAAGATTCTATGATTCTAAGAGATATTTATTTTGTGGTTTCAATGTGTTTCTCCCTCCCGCTCCCTTCTTTATTCCTTCACAGCCACTGCAATGCCTGAAAGTGTTGACGATGAGTGGCTGGAATCCTCCCCCAGGTAACCGTAAGATGCACGGTGATCTGATGTACCTGTATGTAGTCACCACAGAAGATCGACACGTCAGCATCACTGCTTCCACTCGAGGCTTCTATATGAATCAGTGAGTGGTTTTTTTTCTACAGTAAAACCCGCACAAGTCCGATCTGCATCAAACTTATAATCGCCTTAAATTGTCCATTCTCCCAAGTCAAGATTTTATATTCTATGCAAGTTTGACGTAATAAAAATAATAATAATCCTGGCATTTGATATAGCGTCATATCACGTCTTCAAGATGTTTTAAAGCGCTTCACAGAATATACTCTAGGGTGAATTGACTGTATATTTTGTGGTCGAAATAACTCATACTTTGCATAAGTCATATGACAACAACAACTTGCATTTATATAGAGGCTTTCAGGCCAGGCGGCGTCTCAAAGCGCTTTAATGTATATAAAATGTATGGTCCCAATTGATACGACTTGTGCGAGCTTTACAGTAATTGATGTCTTTGTGTGTGTGTGTGTGTTGTGGGCCCTTTACTTTAAAGCGCCTCAGGACATCTTGAAAGGCGTTATATAAATGTAATTTGTATAGTGTTGTCTCTGCATTATTTGTTATCCGTGTTTGACAGGTTGAGATGAGCAACCTGCTCCCAACTGTTTATCGCTCCATAGCAACCACAGGGAGGGGTACATGACACAGCTGCTCTGTCTTGATTTCTGGGTTTCTTTTCTTCTCATTCTGTCTTCTTCCACGTTGGGATGGGACAGAGGAGAAGGAGTTCTGGGCTTTGCTAAGCACCCGCCAACAAGGATACAAATGAAATTGGTAACGTACAGCATGATAAAAGGCAAAATACTGCAAATGCTGGCAATCTGAAACAAAAACACCCAGCGGGTCGGGCAGCATCATTGGAGAGAGGAAAGTGAGTCAGCAATGTGATAAAACACAATATCAAATTATTATTACTATCTACACCACTTTTTCTGGTTTGTTGAGGCACAGGTCTATCATTCATTCACTACACTTAACATCAGATTAACTTATTTTCACCTGGTCCCCAAAAACCCACATTGCCTTTGACAATCTGTACTCTCACGAGCACTTTAATGGCTGACTCAAAGGAAGCGGAAATAGGCTGGCTTGCTGCCCCCCAAAAGTGCATAAAACACTGATATAACTCTGATGATCAACTTTCATTGCAGAAGACTGCAATCCAGAGCCAAATAGAATACATTAAATATGTCTCATTTGCTGAGTTACAAATGACCCGTGTTCATATAATGTATGTGTCAAATATATTCAGCAAAATAAATTCCATTCTATTTAAAAGACTGATTCAAAAGCACTCGGCAAATGTAGCGGTAATCAGCGGGGCAGGGAAATAAGAGATGGAAAGGAGTTGACCTAATGCACAGTCAAAGCGGTATCGTTTTAGAAGTTTTGAGGCAAAGTGGTTTTGGAAGAGCTTCAGACAAAAAAAGTTCAGCCACCAATACAACAACAACAAGATTCCATTTATAGAGCGCCTTTCACGTCGGGAGGACGTCCCAAGGCGCTGGACAGTTGGGTCGGGACCCGAGCAGGGGGGAAATGGTCAGGGTGAGGGGAGGGAAGGGAGGGAGCGAGGAGGGGGTAGAGAGTTGAGAGGGGAGCTGAAGGCACGGTCAAAGAGAAAGGTCTTGAGACCGGCCTTGATAATGGAGTGAGCAATGTTCTGGAAACTAAGAATCTCAGGATGTAGTGTATAGTTTGGGACACAACATGTCAAGGGACTGCCAGGATGGTGGAAGGCGAACTAGATGGTCCTCGTTCTTCTTTCGCCTAGCCAATTCACCTCAAATCATGCTCTTAAAATCCTGTAACGCTGACTGTGATGGTTCTGTTTGAGTAGGTCCACAGCCTACAACTTCAACCCCAAGCCAGCAAACCCAAGCTTCCTCAGCCATTCCCTGGTGGAGTTACTGAGCCAGATCAGCCCTACTTTCAAGAGGAACTTTGCTGCGTTGCAAAAGAAGAGGTGAGAACTGTGTTTGTGAGAATTGTCCGCATCGCAATATTCAGAACCTAGCAATACAATAAACACCAAGTTCCCGTTGAATAATCAACTACGGGTGAAGAAATCCTGCCTTTGGTCAAATTCACTCATATTTTAACCTTTTAGAGCATCCAGAATTTGGCAAATTGTTCAGTCGGTCTCAGTGTTCATAGTGGCTTTCTGTACTTCTTGAAGGAATACAAAAACAAGGCTTTGAAATTAAGGTTGTAATCAACAATTTTGCAAACTCTGGGCATTTTAAAATGCTACATAAATAGAGTAAACCTAGATTCAGGTGGAATTTTTTCCCCACTTTTTTGTGTCCAAGCAATGCAGTTTTTCAAACTGAATATCTGAGTTGGTAAATGTTCTAATTCAGTTATTCTTGAAATCCTTGTATGTGTATTATTGATAGTAGTAATAGTAAATGATATACTTATAGTGTGAGATCAGGTTGCAGTATTGCCATGGAGGCAGAATAGATCTATGATGCAGGAGGAGGTCATTCAATTCATTGAGACAGTCCCCACGAGTTTGTTAGGTCATGTACCACAATATCCCAATAAATGCAGCCAATGCTGATTGTATTTCTGTGATTGTAGGCTCATGTTACAACGCTGCCTGCTCAATGAATCCATTAGCCACAGTTGGAACCTTAGTTTCCTGGCTGGGCTGCAGGATCAATTTCCTCACCTTGACTTGAGGGAACCCTGTTTGCTGTTAACAGAGTCCAGTGCCCAGTCAGTCCAGAGCAGAAATCTGTAGCTCGATCTTCAACACATCTGGTAAACCTGACGGCTTGGCGAGGCAGTATATTTTTAAACTGGGGAATGTAGATGAAGGAGGCCAAGGTGAATAGTGCAAGATCCAAGGCTGCAAGCCTTTTGGAGATAAACGGAGAGGAAATAGTGATGCCATGATGGGGTTTTAAGGCCGGGACATTCATCTGTTTTAAGCTCATCCCTCTGTGGAGTCCTGTTAGAGGGATCGCTCATGAGCGAGAAACCTGGGTTCGATTCCTGGCAGGACGAAACGTTGGGCAGGTTTCCTTATTCCACAAGACCCTGTTTACCTAGCAGTAAAAAGGAACCCAGCTGTTAGTCAATAGGCATATCGCTTTTCCAGGGGTAATAATTCCTCCCCTAAAATATAATAATAATTTGGTCGCTCAATCCACGACTGTTTGTGGGACGCTGCTGTGCGCAATAGGCTGCTGCTTTTTGCCCACAAAATTTGCAGTCTATACACTGTACAGTATATTCTGTGAAGCGCTTTGAGACGTCTCGAAGACGTGATAAGGCGCTATATTAAATGGAAGGATTATTATTATTACAACTGCATACTGATTGATTCATAGGGTTCAACGTCACCCATTTGAGAGGATAGCGACTCCTTTCCAGGTGTATAACTGGACCGCACCCACAGTGGAACACGCCATGGACTGTGTGCGAGCAGAAGATGCCTACACTTCGCGGTTAGGATACGAGGAGCACATACCTGGACAGGTATATCGAAAACCTTGTTCACATTAAGACGCCTGTAACAACTTAAATGAGGCTTCCTCTGTGCGTCACGTTTTCTGCCCATTATCTCTGGAATAATTTTGCAAGGGGTGTGGATTTTACCCCCACATGAGCCTCTGGATAGCAAACCTACTCCTCGTGCTCTGCCAAAGTCAAACAAATCAGAAGAGGATAAGGATAGCTCTTTCCCATCTCAATTCTCTCTGCTATTGTCCCCTCTCGAAGAGGAGGAGAGAGTTTCTGCCGAGATTCAGCCAACAGGAATTGAATTCAGCATCGACTCCATCTCATTCTAATAGGTCACTAATATTTTCCTGCACTTGAATTGTTAGCAATGGGTGTTTATTTCACATAAAATATTCATAGCAATGTCATTTCCTGCTTTGTGTTTCACCCCAAATACAATGTACGGGCCCATTGAATGGGTATTGATGTCATGGATTTTTCCAATAATCCTGACTAGAACAGTGCGAGCAGATGTCCAGTTATAGGTTGATTCTGGATAACAGTGTTTGTCTTCGCTTTGACACTAAGTAATCCTACTTATTAGTCGCTGCAGGTTCTAGACTGAGTGCATTGGAAATTGCATTTTCACAGGGAATCTGAATCCCGTTGTGCAAAGCTCTTTTGTTGATCTGAACACCAATATTTGGTATAAATAGAGCTGTCCTGTTAGTGTTACTGAGTCTCTGGTTATTGGGCTTTGCAGAAACCTGAAGTGTTATAGTGATTTATCCTATCAAGGATTTATGCTGCTGTGTGCCTCTAAATTGATGCAAGAATAATTCAGTGGCTCATATTGATGGTGTCTAAACTAGCTTAGACTTTCACACCGACAATCTGAGATCGTACACACACACAGAATCCGAATACATTACTCGTGATATAAATCAGTTGTTACTCCATTTCACTCTTCATCTGCAAATCAGAAATGATGAACACATTAGAAATGTAATCTAGGGAGATTACTTTATGGTAATCCTCTGTACATCACTCATTTATACGTCAGAGAACGATGCATACACAGCCAGGCTGGGCTTTCTTTCCTGCAACATTAAGTTTAGTTAGATGGAAATTGGTGAGTTCTGCACTGTACTAATTCAGATGGTATGAGGTTTCTTAGTGCTAATCCCAGAAGCATCTGCTGTTTTACAAATGATGAGGGGGTTTAGGAGGAAGACACCACATTTAACTTACTTGGAGCTACGGTATCTTTCATTAGGTCGTAGCTCAGCAGAATATTGTAGACACTTCACACACAGACCTGTTTGTGAGCTTCCTTGAATGAATCAGCTACCTGCTTTGAATAATCACTAAATGTGAGCAGTAGCTCATTTGCATCTCAATTTTCAGATTTATTTTTGAATACAACAACAACAAAATTACATTTGTATAGTGTAAAATCGGTGAATGAATGAATGAATGAATGAATATTCACTGTATTGTTTCAGACCAGAGACTGGAATGAAGAATTGCAAACTACCAGGGAGCTACCACGTAAGAATCTTCCTGAGAGATTGCTAAGAGAACGCTCTATTTTCAAGGTAAATCCACTATAACTGATGTTTTGAAGCCAATATTAAATTCATTTCAATGCCTCTTCATCCTAAACACCATGAAGGGTTGTTCTTCTCTGTGAGTCCTATATATTTGATATATGTGAGTTGAGTATATTTGGCTCCATGCAACAATACTCCCAAATGTGTTTAAACATAAACTTTAACGTAATGTAATTTTACATTTGTAGTAATAACAATAATCCTTGCCTTTGATATGGCGCCTTATCACGTCGTTGAGACATCTCAAAGCGCTTCACAGAATATATTGTAAAGTGAATTGACTGTATTTTGTGGGTGAAACGCAGCATATATATAATAAAATATATAATGGGATATATAATGGAATGTTACTTAATCGATAAAATTATACTTAAAGTTCAAATCAAGGATCCAGAACTGAAAGAATGTGCTAACCCTCTCGCGACTGTGACAAATAGTCTTGTCTGCGAACGATTGTAACTAAACCACTAAACCTGCTTTTTGTGTGTTGTTTCTTTGCAAGGTTCACAGTGATTTTGCGGCAGCTGCCACGAGGGGAGCCATGGCAGTAATTGACGGCAACGTCATGGCCATCAACCCAGGCGAGGAGACCAAGATGCAGATGTTCATCTGGAACAATATCTTCTTCAGCTTGGGCTTCGATGTCCGCGACCACTACAAGGACTTCGGTGGAGACCACGCTGCCTACGTGGCTCCCACCAATGATCTAAACGGAGTTCGGGCCTATAACGCAGTCGATGTTGAAGGACTTTATACGTTGGGAACGGTGGTGGTGGACTACAGAGGCTATAGAGTGACTGCGCAGTCCATCATCCCTGGTATTTTGGAACGAGAACAGGAACAAAGCGTCATTTACGGGTCCATCGACTTTGGTAAAACAGTTGTGTCCCACCCCAAATACCTCGAATTTTTGGAGAAAACGGCCAGGCCACTCAAAATCCAGAAGCATAAAGTATTGAATGATAAGAATGAGGAGGTGGAGCTGTGCTCCTCTGTCGAGTGTAAAGGAATTATCGGTAATGACAGTCGCTATTACATTTTGGACTTGCTGCGCACTTTCCCACCAGACCTGAACTTCCTCCCCGTGGAAGGGGAAGAACTCCCGGAGGAGTGCAAAAAGATGGGATTTCCCAAGGAGCACAGGCACCGGCTGTGCTGTCTGAGACAGGAACTCATTGAAGCCTTTGTTGAGCACAGGTAAGCGCAAGGGAAAGGGCAGAATCACTCATCACCCCCACATATGGAGTCCTGTAGCGTAGTGGTTAGAGCACTCTTCTCGAAATCAAGGACCTGGGTTTGATTCCCGGGCGGGGCAAAACCTTAGGCCAGTTTCCTTACTTCACCTAGCTGTAAGTAGGAACCTGGTTGTTAGTCAATTGACGGATTGCTTTCCAGGGGTAATAATCCCACAAAATACGCAGTCAATTCACTTTACAGTATATCCTGCGAAGGACTTGAGACGTCTCGAAGACGTGATAAGGCGCTTTATCACAAGCAAAGATTATTATTATGAATAATTAATGAACATTTCAGGCCATATTTTTACTGAATTCTGTGATAGTATTTTAACTTTAACCGGTTAGTTAATATTGCTTGAAGTGAAACAGGATTATTACGTATTATTATACGGCACTGCTGCAGCTCCTCTGCTGGACGGGAATGATATTTCAGCTAACCTCGGGCACTTCTTATGGTCCGTTCCCGCTGCGTCCGGCTTAACCGGCTTCCGCTGTTATTTATTTTTCAATCCGCTCCCTTTCTCCGCCCACAGATACCTTGTCTTCATGAAGCTAGCCGCCCTACAGCTCATGCAACAGAAAGCCAGCAAGCAGGAGAACGCTTGCCCGGCCGTCACAGAAAACGGTATGTCCTGTATTGAAGTGGCCGGGGAAAGCAGCAAAACTGAGTCGGAAGATGGTAAGACTGAGGAAAACATTTCAGGATTAGACCAAGCTAGAGATCTCGCGAAGGCCCTTACGTCAGAAGATGGAACAGGTATTTTGTCTGAAGCTGCCTGGCTGAACAGCTGCAATCTGCACCTTGGTGTGTGGTGGTGCTACTGTAATCTGAATGCCATTGATTGCTCGCACTGCTAACACAAAGGATGAAGTGTCTTGGATCGACTTCTCGTCTGAAATGCCTCGTTCTCTCTCCGGTTTAATCTGTGTTCCGCCTTTATAACGGCATCTTCCGAATCATTTATCTTCTGATCCGCAATCCGTTAAGCTTTAAGTATTGAAAACGTGGAGAGGAAAATAGATCCTAACTGTAACTTTTCTTCTGAAAGTCTTCTAGATTCTTGTGACTCGTGGTGTTTCCTAAATTGCATGCTTGATTTTTATTTCAACTCGAACTGGTTGCATTTTGTTGGTCCTGTTTTGTGGGTGGGGGGAGGGGAGTGGAAATAAAAGTGCACAGTGATGAAGATTGGCTGTAGGCATTATTGTGACATTAAATCTTTTCCCTTTTTACAGTTGACCCCAAAAGTAAGGATGTTATCCTCAATGCGTGCAAAGCAGTTGGCTCCATCAGCAATTCGTCTTTTGATATTCGCTTCAATCCAGACATATTTTCACCAGGTAGGGAACCATATAATTACAGATAGAAATCTCGACTATTTTGCCGAGGCAAGAAGCCCTGCATTGCCGCTTTGCATTCATAACATCGGTAGGTGTGGTAAATTCCTCGGGTCAGTATTTCTAAAAACTGGGGCTGGGGGCGGTTTGTTGTTCTGTGAATTTCAGTCACAAAAACATGCAAAGTGTGTCGAACGTGCCTGTGGTGTAAAATGAAACGCAGCTGATGACTGCCTCTAGCGGTGTAAATAGTGTACTGCTGTTTTCCAGGTGTGATATTCAAAACTTTTCACGGTGGGGGAGGGATCCGTCTTGAGACTGGTCTTGATGAGGGCGAGGGAGGGAGGGGGCGAGGCGGAGGGCCTGCAGGATGGAGTTCCATGTTAGAGTGGCAGAAGGCCCGCCCACCATTGGTGGGGTGAACGAGGCGGGGGACGTGAAGCAGGCCACTGAGCGGAGGGAGCGGGCAGGTTGGTAGGGGGTTAGGAGGTCGCAGAGGTGGGGGGAGCAAGACCATAGAGGGCTTTGAAGGTGACCAGGATCTTGAATTATACCCTCTGTGTGATGGGAAGCCAGTGGGGTCGGGTGAGAATGGGAGTGATAGGGTCGCGGAGCCCGGTGCGGGATAGAACACGGGCTGCAGAGTTCTGGATGATCTGCTGCCTATGGAGAGAGGAGGCGGACAAGCAGGGAGTTTGCGTAGTCGAGCCTGGATGTAATGGAGGCTGGTATGGGGTCTCGGAAGCCTGTAGTGTGAGACAGTGCCGGAGCCGGGCGATGTTGTGGAGGTAGGGGAAGGCAGAGCGGGTCATGGCGCAGATGTGGGGTGGAAAAGATAGTTGAGGGTCAAACAAGATGCTAAGGCTCCAGACTGACTTAGTAAGGCGGAGAGTGCAACCATGGATGGTGATGCTGTCAGTGCCTGAGGTGAGGCGCTGACGGGAGCCAATCAGGAGAGCATCGGTCTTGTTGACATTCAGCCGTAGAAAATTAGCTCTCATCCAGGACTTGATGTCTGACAGACTCCTGGAGTCCTGGAGTCAAGGGTGGAGGCAGAGAGGTAGAGTTGGGTGTTATCCGCATTCATTTGGAAATTGACCCATGTAATAATAATAATAATAATCCTTGCATTTGATTTAGCGCTTTTCACGTCGGGAGGACGTCCCAAAGCGCTTCACAGAACACACTGTAAAGTGAATTGACTGTATATTTGTGGGCAAACGCAGCAGTCAATAGCGCACAGCAATGTCCCACAAACAGTCGTGGATTGAAAATGACCAATTTATTATTGTTTTGGGTTTTTGGAGGGATTATTATTAGGCTCTGTGTGGAGTAAGAAAACTTGTCCTAGGTTTCGCCCTGCCTGGAATTGAACTCAGGTCTCTCGCTTTCAAAGCGAGTGCTCTAACCACTGAGCTACAGGACTCCCATGTTTGCGATGATGTCACCAAAAGGGAGCATATAGATAGTGAAAAGGAGGGGACCAAGGACAGAGACCTGAGGAACGCTGCACAAGATGGTGCCGGGGCTAGAGGAGAAGCCGTTTGTGGAGATGAAGTGGAGATGGTATTGTGAGATGGGATCTGAACTATTCAAGGACAGAATCATGAAGGTTGAGGTGAGAGGAGAGGCAGTGGAAGAGGATAGAGTGGTCAACAATATCGAAGGCAGCAGAGAGGTCAAGGAGGACGAGGAGTTAGAGGGAGCCCTGTTCACAGGTGGACAACATGTCATTTGTTACTTTGACCAAAGCTGCTTCTGTGCTGTGGGCAGCACGGAAACCCGATTGGAGGGGTTTGCGAAGGGAGTGGCGGAAGAAGAAGGAGCGAGGTTGGGAAGCAACAGCTCGTTCGAGGACCTTGGAAAGGAAAGGGAGTGATGACGTTAATAAAACCTGGGAATTAATAATAATAATCCTCGCATTTGATAGCGCCTTATCATGTCATCGAGACGTCTCAAACCGCTTCATAGGATATACGGTAAAACGGATTGACTATATTTTGGGGGTGAAACGCGGCAGCCAATTGCACGCAGCAGTGTCCTGCAAACGGTCATGGATTCAGTGACCAAATGAATGCCTTGTTTGCAGATTGTGAAGACATTGTTTCATAAACCAAAGCAATGTGAATGTCGTGAGATACGGCTCAAGGAGTCGTGAATGGGCAATTTAAAAGACTTGCATTTTGCTGTGTTTCGCTGATGTTTGTTTATAAATAGGATATAAATGGAGATGCTGGAAAATCCAGGTCTGACATTGAGACACATACAATACATTCATTCCCAGGGCCGGTGTATTAAATCTTCCCCCGGTTGCTCAGGGAACGGTCTATAGCCCATCCTCTCGCTGTCTGTTCCACATGTAGCACAGAACATGTCATTCCAGTCATTGTGGCATTTATTTGACACAGGTGTTCGTTTCAAGGATGCCAACTGCGAAGAGATGCAAAAACAGAAGCAGCTGTTGAAAGATGCTGCCGCATTTCAGGTCTCCTGCCAGATCCCATCTTTGGTAAGAAAGCCGGTCGGTCAAATGGGCGAAACATTACTTTCCTCTTGCCGATTCTGACTGATAGCTGTGGGTTGCCAGTGTCCCACTGTTTTGAGCTGAACTGGACGTTGCCAGTGCCGTTCATAGCAAAACCAAACCCGTTGCAGAACCGTGCAAACTCTTTTTGCTTCAGTCTTTTTGTGGTAAAGGTACGCAGATTAGATGGGATTGTTTGCGTGTGGAAAACTTGGTTTCCCCTACATATGTTTCACAAGGTTAAATGCAGAGCTTTAGTGATGCTGGTAATGGAGAGGTCCAGCAGATAGGTTTAGAGATGCTTCATGTAGATCACAAGTTGTGCGTCTATGCTCGTTTCCTCTTCCCCCTTCACCATTTGAAGAATTACCCTTTTCCGTCTGAAAGAGCCTGTGTTCTTGTGTTCCAGATAAAAGACTGCCTTGATCACACAGTACTTCCAATGGATGGGGCTACATTGGCCGAAGCCATGCACCAGCGGGGCATCAACATCCGTTACCTGGGCAAGATAGTGGAATTTGTTACAAAGAGTCCAGCCAAGCAACAATTGGATCACATTTATGTATGTGTTCCAATACCTCACACTCGTCTTCAAATCCCTTCACGCCCTGGAATCTCCTTACCTCTCCCAACCTGCTTACTCCCCAATCCACGAACAGTTGGCTCGATTGACTCCGGCCCTCAGTTCTACCACTAGCCACTTTCTCCCGAAACTTGGGATCACTCTCTCTCCATCCCCCCACCTTCCCCATCTTCAGGTCGCGCCCCTGGAGACCTTCCTCTTCGACCGTGCCTACGGTCACCTCCCCCTGGCTCAGCGTCGTGCTCCGAGACACTACCCTGTGTGAGGGGCGCTATAGAAATGCAAGTTGTTGTTGTGTTGGGAGCATTGTCTTACAGTTTTGTAGAGTTTGTGAGACCTACAATGGATGTCAACTTTCTATTTAATTGAAAACTACTAAATATTGCATTCTTCAAAATTAATATCAACGGAGCTAACATTTAGTCACCGAAGCTCACATTGGATTTTTGGTATGGTTGGGACTGATGTGTACTTTTCCTGCTTCTACAGAAACTGGGAGTCAGTGAAGTGATCACCAGAGCTGCTAAGCATGTCTTCAAAACGTATCTTCAGGTAAGATTGCTCGATAGAGCAATTAGTTATTACCTTCTTGTCTGGTATAATGCGAACCGAGCTTTAATCTCTGACTGAAGGACGGTTCCAACAATCAAATGTTTCCACATCCCACACTGAGTTCCGCATTTTTCTTCTGCTGCTTGCACAAACTGAGAATCACTTTTTTGTTGGCCAGCTGGGCGTCTGGGTCTGACACAAGCGGAAACCCGTCACCATGCTTAAGAATATCCAAACCAAGCTGAGAATTCCATGCATCCCACCGAGACATGGAAATTCCAGAGATAGTTTGTTGGGATGAATATTTGAGATATTTCAATATTAAAGGCAATATAAAATGCAAGAATTATTATTATTGTATCAATTAATACCCCTCCACCCCGCCTCTACCCTTGCCTCCTTAAAGTCCCGTCTCAAGACCTTCCTCTTTGATCGTGCCTTCAGACACCCTCCTATCCCCACTTCCAACTCCCTTCCCCTCCTCGTCACTCCAGCACCAAACTTGAGTTCCTTGGCTCCAGTGCCTTCCAATGTGAAAGATGCTTTATAAGTGTAATATGTTGTTCTTACTACTAATGTATGTGCAACTTATTACACTTACACTATCTGACAAGTATTGTCAGTTTCTTTGCTTTGGAGGCAAATGTGAATGTTTATGACGATTGAAATTCAGCAGTTTGGGAGCAGTGGTGGCGTGGGTCGGAGTGAAAGGTCGGCAGGTTGGAATTAGAATGCACTTCGAACAGTGTGAGATGAAAGACCCCACTGCCTGCTGTCCTGTTTGAATCGTTGGGATAATCTCAACCCAATTTTACATCCATTTGACCACACCTTGGAGTCCTAAAGCGTATAAGTTAGAGCACTCGCCTCGCAAGCGAGAGGACCTGGGTTGGACTCCACACGCCTGTTTACCCACCAGTACGTAGGACCCCGGCTGGTAGTCAATTGGCGGATCACTTTCCGGGGGTAATTATCCCTTCAAAAAATAATAATAATTTGGTCACTCAATCCTCAACTGTTTGTGGGACACTGTTGTGCGCAATTGGCTGCTGCGTTTCACCCATAAAATACATAGTCAATTCACTTCATGGCTTTGAGAAGCGCTTATTACTATAAAGCCAAATATAAAGATCACCAAATTTCCAATGACTAAGCAGTTTTCCCGAACTGGCCTGTCATTTATCTTGGCCTGAACTGATCTTATAACCTGCTGTCTGCCATCTGCCAACACTGCCCGTTCACCAACAGCAAACACAAGAGACCAGACGGGGAGTTGGCACTCTGCCAGTTAATTGCTTCTCCAGATTTTCACCAGATGGCTTGGCAAATGTTCTCTGTGGCACAGAACAGCTCAATACCCATGTGCTACTGCGCTGAGCTGCCTCTCTAGTTCTGTCTTCAATATTGTAGATTAATTAAATTTTTCGTAGCTGCAAAATTAGGATATTTTGTTTCAACAAAAAAATGGCTGGTCTGAAAAAGTCTTTCAATTATAACAGGTCATTGTTTTGGAATTCAAGGTGCATACTTTCAGCTTTATCTATTTTAAGTGTGCGAGAAGGTTTATTGCGAGACTTTTTTAAAAAAAATCTAACCTTTTCTTCCTTCCTGCTTGCTACAGGGAGTGGAACTCTCGGGATTGTCTGTTGCCATCAGCCACTTCCTCAACTGCTTCCTCAGTTCCTTCCCCAATCCCGTTGCCCACCTCCCCACCGACGAACTGGTTTCGAAGAAAAAGAGGAACAAGAGGAAGACTCGCAACCTGGGAAATACCGACAACACCACCTGGGCCAGCACCACACCCCAGGAGCTGTGGAAGAGCATCAGCAATGAGGCCAAGGGCTACTTTGACTTCAGTGTAGACTGGTACAGTCATTGAAATGTAGCTTCAGTTGTAGCTGGAATGTAGCTTATACTTTAGATCTTCAAATCCCTTCATTCCCTGGCACGTCCCTTCCTCTCCGACCTGCTTTCTCCCCAACCCACTGCCCGTTGCCTCCGCTCGACTGGCTCTGGCCTCCTGCATGTCCCTCCTCCCTTACGTTCTACCATCAGTAGCCGCACTTTGAGCCACTACGCCCCAAAACTCTGGAATTCTCTCCCTCAATCCCTCCGCCTTGCCCCCATCCTTCCCTGTCTTCAGGTCATGCCTGAATACCTTTCTCTTCGACTGTGCCTACATCACCTCCCCCTGCTCAGTGTCGTGCGTTCGCAGGTTAGCAATCTATTAGCAATTGGCTCCAAGGTTATTTTGTCTTTTACTCTTTTTTGCGTTTAGTGATTGTTGTGATCCCGCTAAGTAACCTTTGAGACTTGGTCCCCGTCAACCACTCCCTTGCCAGCCATCCCATCACCCATTCCCATGCCAACTGTTCCGCGCCAACCGTTCCAGCGCCAAACAATGCAACCCACTCGTCCTGCACCATCAGAGGAGAAAGAAAAGCTATACTCGGGAATTGTGGCAATGCCTTAAAGGGATATAACCAATGCATGATTTCTTTTGTTTATTAGTTAATTTAGTTAATGGCTTTAAATTGAATGAAGAAGGCTGCGGAAAGTATTTCTCCTCTGGTTTAATGTTATTTCTCCTCCCCTTCCTGTGATCCTCCTGAGCCAAGATGAGGAGATGGGGACGCACTCCCAGACCTCAGTAATTCTGCTGTTTAGCTGGTCACTGGGTGGTGTGAGAGAGCAATCAATCTGCTGCTTGTCCCAGGGGGAGGAGTCTTTCCATATTCCAGTATAAGGCTTTCTCTGATGCCAAAGCTGCAGCCAGTCATTTGCTCTTAAGAGAATCCTAGGTCACACGCCAGGCTTTTGTAACGAGCATTTTATTTCTTGTAGCTTTCTATTTGCGAGGGCGTGGGTTGAAGTATTACAATTTTCACAGATGAAGGTTTGGGAATTAATTTTTTTTGCTCTTGAGAAAACCCTGTATCGTTAAAACGGCTCAAAAGATGCACTGGAGTGCCTTAGTGGGATCTCGGGAATATTCGGGAAGTAAGTTAATTTGCACACACGCTCGCACTGGTAAGCAGTGTATTAGCAGTAAGAGTTGGGGATATCAAGTCTGCACCACCCAGGGCTCCAATGAGCTGTCTGATCGGTTTCATTATGTGGAATTGCCTGCCTTAGCAAGAGGCCCACAAAGCTCTTATAACAGCGCTGTTTATTATTTGTTATGAAACGGTTATTATCGTGTCAGATGTCCAACACGAGTCGCAACAAGGTCTGATTTTCATTTGCTTCTTTTTATCTACAGCGAGAGTGTGGAACAGGCTACAGACAAGTATGGGCTACAAAAAATCACCCTCTTGAGAGAGATCTGTGTGAAATCAGGTATACAGGTAAGTCGTGCTTTATCAATAATAATAATCCTTGCATTTGATATAGTGATTTTCACGTCTTCGAGACGTCTCAAAGCGCTTTACAGAATATACTGTAGAGTGAATTGACTGTATATTTGTGGGCGAAACACGGCAGCCAATTGCATACAGCAGCGTCCCACAAACAGTCGTGGGTTGAGTGACCAAATTATTATCTTTTTTCTTGAGGGATTATTATCAGGAATAAGGAAACTTGCCCAAGGTTTCACCCTGCCGGGAATCGAATCCAGGTCTCTCGCTTGAGAGACGAGTGCTCTAACCACTGAGCTACAGGACTCCACTGTTGGCTTTGGCTTGTGCTCACTGATATATTGATTTAGTAATGTGTTGAGTAAAACCAAGCATTTTGAGATGTCTCAACGATGTAATAAGGCGTTATATCAAATGCAAAGATTATTATTATAACTATTATTATTGTTGTGCGGCACATTCCATTTAAAGCTGTAACTACCCTCTGCTCTGGGCCAAGGAGGTAAAAATGATCTAGTGTTCATGTTCTTGATTGTTCATCCATTATCTCCACGAAAACACCTGCTGACAAGTGCAGATATGAGGCAGTTACATCAGGCTCAACTGAGGTGTCCCTCCCTCTCTCTAGGCCAAACGTCAGTTGGGGAGAGTGCGGAGAGTGACTTACAACACACAGTCACTACACTTTACAGTATATCACGCGAAGCGCTTTGAGATGTCTCAATGACGTGATAAGGTGCCATATCAAATAGAAGGATTATCATTGTACGCCAGCATGAATTAGCACCTCCAGGAGGCAATGGGAGAAAAGTGGAGCAGAGTGAAACCATTTGGGGGTCATTTTATAATGAACAATGTAGACCAGCCAGAACTTTGCTTTCGTTGATTACTCAATTTTGTTCTTTTATTAGATTCAGGTCATTCAATTACCAGGATTCATGCTTGGTTTGAACCCTTGGAATGATTAAATGTACATATAAATCATATTTTTTGATGCTGAAATGTTATTTTATGTGTGTGTGTATTTTTTGTAAAAATGTACCAATTAATTCCACCGTTGAGCGTTCCACGACACTACCCGCGTGAAGGGCTCTATATAAATCTAAGTTGTTGTTGGGATACACAAATTCAGAAGTGGATTAACATGAGATGTTGCCTTGATTTTGCAGATATTGTTGAAGGAGTACAACTTTGACAGTCGTCACAGACCAACCTTCACCGAGGAGGATATCCTAAACATCTTTCCTGTTGTGAAACACGTCAATCCCAAAGCATCTGATGCCTTCCACTTCTTCCAAAGCGGACAAGCTAAAGTCCAGCAAGGTGCAGTACCTATAGAACTCACCACGCTGCATTTACTGAGTTGGCAGCCTAACGTTTCAGAGAAAGACCTGTAGGGCTGTTGCTAGGTAAACTGTGGCCACACGCCTCTACTTACCTAGCAGTAAGTAGGAAGCCGGTTGTTAGTCCATTGGCGCATCGCTTCCAGGGATAATAATCGCTCTTAAAATAATTATAATTTGGTCAACAACAACAACTTGCGCTGATAATAGCACCCTCCACGCAGTGTAGCGTCTCAGAGCGCTTAACAGTGGCAGACCCTGACTCCGAGCCGGGGGTGAGGGGGGAGGTGGTGGTAAGCACAGTCGACGAGGAAAGTTTTCAGGGGGGACTTGTAAGAGGGAGAGAGGGGGCAAGGCGGAGGGATTGAGGGAGAGTGTTCCAGAGTTTAGGGGCGTAGTGGCTGAAAGCGCGACCTCTGATGGTGGGGCGGAGAACAAGGGACGAGCAGGAGGCCGGTGCCAGTCGAGCAGAAGCGCCGGGTGTTGGATTGGGGAGTGAAGAGGTTGGAGAGGTCGGGAGGTGCCAGGGAGTGAATGGATTCAAGCACGAGTGTGAGAATTGGTCACTCAATCCACGACTGTTTGTGAGGCACTGCTGTGCCGATTGACTGCCGTGTTTTGCTCACAGAATACACAGTCGATTCGCTGTGAAGTGCTTTGAGACGTCGCAACAACGCGCTCTATCAAATGCAAGGATTATTATCATTATTATGAATCTCTGGGTTTTAACGATAATCTAGTTTATAAACCCGTTAAACAAAAGTGTAAGAGCCGTGTGACAGCAAAACAGAAATACAACCACGTACAGATCTAGCCATTACAAGCAGATAAATCATTGCTGCCTCAGGTCTGAGTATCGCTAGCGCCACTTCCCAATTTCCCACTTTCCAAGACTCTGCCCGAGTATCTTTAAATAGACTTAAAAAGTATTACAACCAATCTAACTCTGCGAGAGGGTCGTGAATCAGTTCAAAGCAAGTTCTGCGCTCAGCACGGTCGCACGGTGACTGTTTTGCTTCACCGCCTGCTGGGCTCCCCCATCTTGGCCACGCGTTTGCTGCGAGAGGCAGAATGGGGCTAAAAGCCGGCGCTGCAGGAACAGAAGGCAAACCTGCAGGCAGCTTAACCTACACCCACCATCAATCACCTTCCAGCAGCCAATTAAGAATGGCTTTGGCAGAGGGTTGAGAGCAGGTTGCTGTGCATTTGTCTCGGCTCAGTAGCAGCGTGGAGAGGCTCTGCACTGTATGGTCCAGTCTCCTCTGCACACAGAATCTAAAGACTTAAAGTATGTGCCTGAGAAAATCTCCAGAGACTGGAACATTCCAAACCCATTTGCTTCCAAGACTTGATACCTGGTACATAATCAATGTTCCTTGATGGTCCTGATCCCTTCAGCTCTGCAATGCGTGTGAGTGGAATGGTAAGAGTGTTACACTGGCCGAACGTGGTGTCTGATTAATCAGTTCCATCATCCATCTCCATCCTTCGGGTGAGACGTTAAACCGAAATCCCGTCTGCCTGCTCAGGTGGGCATTAAAGATCCCTTAAAGCACTATTTGAACAGAGACAAGCATTTTTCCCGGTGTTCTGGCCAACAAACCCCCCCCCGGCTAAAATTGGTTAATCACGTTGAGGCTGTTTGCGGAACATTTGCTGTGTGCAAATTGACTACAAACACACAATCCCTACGCTTTACAGTAAATCCTGTGAAAAGCTTTGACATGTTTCAACGACTTGGCTCGGTATTGTACAATCAGTACATTTACCCAGGGAGTTGCGTTACTTGCATGAAATGGAAAGAGAAACATTTATTTGGATATTAAGGTCCAGTAACAATCTGGTAATTGTTCCAAATCAGCTCAGAAAGTGGATTTAATTAAAAAGTGGCAGAAAAGATTACTACATTGCAGATTATGCCGTACGAAAGAGAAAGCTTGTGTGTGTTTAACATGTCCCCTAGCGCATGTGCAACACTTAACAAAATGTCTTTTGCAGGATTCTTAAAAGAGGGCTGTGAGCTAATCAATGAGGCCTTAAACCTTTTCAATAACGTTTATGGAGCGATGCATGTCGAAATCTGTGCCTGTCTGAGGCTCCTGGCCCGTCTGAATTACATCATGGGGGATTATATAGAGGTGAGACTACGGTTGCTTCACAGCTATTTAGTTGCCCAGTTCTCTTTTTCGGACACAGTCAATCCACAATCCACTATAATCAAATATAAGAATTTTTATTTGTTCTCTCTCTGCCTCCACCCTCCGGAACTCCATCCCATGGTCCTTCCGCCTCGCCCCCTCCCTCGCCGCCTTCAAGATCCGTCTCAAGACCCTCCTTTTCTACCGTGTCATCGGTCATCTTTCTATCCCTATTCTCCCTGCCCACCACCCCTCCTGATCCCAACCACCAGCTTGGGTGCAGATCCCTGACTGTCCAGCGCCTTGGGACGTTCTCCTGACATGAAAGGCGCTACACAAATGTAATCTGTTGTTGTCATTATGTGCATGGATAAACTAATTGGTTTGAGTGAAGGTTCAAGCCTAGGCAGTTTACTATGAATATACTTGTTTGATTTATAAGCAGCAGTGATTTATTTTCCCTTGATTTACAGGCCCTGAGCAACCAGCAGAAGGCCGTGCTGATGAGTGAAAGAGCACTAGGTGTTGATCACCCTAACACGATCCAGGAGTATGTAAGTACTGATAGTTTAGAAATTGAAGGGAAATGTTTAAATGCAATATTCGCTGCTATCTATACTGTGGGACAAGTGAAACCCTTTTATTAATCCAGTAGCTGAGACTTGGCAAAGAATCAATACTTTAAACTGGCGCATTCACAACATTAATTGCATGATGTATTGATTATTTGGTTGAAATAGTCACAATGGTCAGGATGCAGAATTGTAGACAAGAGACTGATGACATTGTAGATCAGTGGCAATCCTTATCAACTCGGGCTTTAGCCGGTTAAAATCCATAATGCTACATTTTTTATGTTCGCTAGCAGTAAAGGAATATTTCCTGGCAGTAAAGCATTGTTTGCACATCTAACCATCAATCAGCCATGTTAGTCTGTGCCTGTTACACTGTCAGTTTTGCTGTAAACTGACCCTTGTAGATTGCTGCCTGGCAAGCTTTTCCCCTGTTTGTCCAGCTAGGGCTTTGGCTTGCAGGGTTAACGGGAGCTGAGTGGGGGATGATTCCCTGCCTCCAGTGACTGGTCTGGCCTTTTATGTCCTGCCGATGAGCCAGTCTGCCTGGTTGATGTTTATGCAAACTTTCCAGTAATATTCATTTGTTTCGTACCACACTTCCTCGACTGTAAGTAAAACCAGTTCTGGTGTGATCCTTATTGTGAGCGCATGTGGGGAATTGGAAATGTGGACAAGATCATTTCTCACTGCTGATGTTCTTCCAACCCATTCGGATAGGTTTGAAATGTTTTCTTCATTTATGTAACAAGGTTTCGCTGTCTCTTACAAAGGAGAAAGTTTTTACAAATTAACTCCTCAAACAATACAGTGTAACTGCTTTTACCCGGTTGTTGGACACGGGGAAAATATCCAGCCCCCGACGTCAGTGAAGGTGCTAAACAGTCAGGGTGCTAAGCCAGTGCCTTTCTAGTGACAGTCAAACCATGCCACCATAAAATGCGAAAGTCTGTTACCACCCCACCACCCCACCTCTCCACCATAAATGAGGCAGTGCTGTATAGCAGAGTGCTAGCCCTATAGTAGATTGATTATTCCATGTCCCAATTGCAAAGCTGCTGAGTGCAACCATTTGGCCATGTAGCAGGTGGGTTTTCTAGGAGGCTGTTTGTAACTACCTGACTTGAAGTTGGATTGTATTATGTCGACTATTATGTAAAATGCCTGCTGTTCCGCTATTCTATGTCATGTCGAAATGCATTATATGTAACTTGCAGGACACAGATGCATTAATTCTGGAACACAGTACAATGGTGTTTAAGCTTAAGAAGCTCTATGTCCTTTTTTTTAAACAGATGCACCTTGCCCTGTACTGCTTTGCAAACGGTCAGCTGTCAACAGCCTTAAAATTACTGTATCGAGCTCGCTACCTCCTGCTGTTAGCTTTCGGAGAGGATCATCCAGAGATGGCACTGTTGGATGTGAGTATCTACAACAACAACAACAACAACAACAAGCACCTACAACAACAACTTGTACCTATATAGCGCCCTTCACGCGGGGTAGAGATCTGGGGTGCTTTTTCTGCACAATCTGGAAGAAACCACAGCCAAATCCCATTGACTTGACTTTTCCTGGGACTTGTGGGAACTTATCCCAATGTGAGCTGACACCTTCAGGAAAGGGTAGAAGGAAAACCATATCACCATTCTCTGGTTGTGTTCTTATCTGTTTTACTGACAGCATTATTATCCTAAAGTGATTATGCAATGCAGTACCACACAAAATTACATTTGTATAGCGCCTTTCACGTCAGGAGGATGTCCCAAGCCGCTGGACAGTCAGGGATCAGAGAGGGTGGAGGGAAGAGACGGGAGGAGAGTGACCGAAGGCTCAGTCGAAGAGGAGGGTTTTGAGACGCGCCTTGAAGGAGGCGAGAGAGGGAGCGAGGCCAAGGGAATGTGGGATGGAGTTTCAAAAGGTGAAACTTTGGGGTCAAAAAGGCTGAAGGCTCGACCACCAATGGTGGGGCGGGATGGGGGACGTGGAGCAGGCCACAGCCTGCTGAGCAGAGGGAACGGACAGGTTGATATACTCATGGTTCATCGATATGTTTAATAAACACCTCTCTTTGGACACCAACCCCATTTTCCACTTTCTGGTATGATATATATATATATATATATATAGTGTCTCTGGGCAGCATATCTTTCTCATTAAGGCTGTGCATTGCTGTCAGGATATTGGTCAGCAATGTAAAATGACTGGATGTTTTGCAATTCAATCCTACCACAGAGTTATAGGGTTAAAAAAACTCAAGGCTTGCATCTTTTGAGGTAATTATCTTTCCGAACTCCCAACCCTCTTCAGCTCCCCAAACCTCTGGAACTCCCTACCTCAATCCCTCTACCTTGCCCCATTTTTGCATGTCTTGAATTCGCACCTGAAGTCTTTCCTCTTTATTGCATTTACGGCCACCTCCCCTTTCTCCCTGGCTCGGAGTCAAACTTAGCCAGCGCTCTGAGATGCTCCCCTGCGTGAACGGCGCTATATAAATGCAACTTGTCCTTATTCATGGTATATATAAATGTAGTTGTACCTATTCCATTGTAAGCGGAATACTCAGGTTGTGCTTATGCTTTGGTTCAGAGTAACATTGGGCTCGTATTACATGGAGTCATGGAGTACGACCTTGCCTTGAGGTTCCTGGAGATTGCTTTGGCGATCAATGCAAAATATCACGGAGCTAAATCACTGAAGGTTGCCCTCAGGTAAGAAGCGGTGCTTAATAAAAACTAACAGCAGATTATTGTCTTTTTTTAAAAAAAACCACTTTCATATATCTCTTTAATCTGTATATTATGATTTTCTTTTAAATTTCTTCCCAGCCATCACCTGGTCGCTCGTGTCTATGAAAGCAAAGCGGAGTTCCGATCAGCCCTGCAGCACGAAAAAGACGGCTACACTATCTACAAAAACCAGGTCTGTCTCGCACGTTCAATGTGAGTTCCCAGTATCTCATTTGCACCTTGCTACACCAGCTCCGTCAGTGTTAATTACACCATCTGTATACAGTCTCGCATCATGTTGTATTTCAAATTAGTTCACAGTGCTCCTTGAAGCTGGCTTGTTTTTTCTGAGGGAAGGGAAGGTGGGTGTGGGTGGGGGAGAAAGAGTTGGGAGGCAGGTGAACTCTTTTTAAACATAAGGTCCATCTGGTTAGGTTCCCCTTTTTTTTCTGCTACAACGAAGAGTCTCTGAGACATTATCCTACATGACGTGTGCTCTATCAATACAAATTCGACCACAAATACACAGTCAATCCACTTAATAGTAAATCCTGTGAAGCGCTTTGGGATGTCCTCGCGATATGAAATAATAATGATACTTGCTTTTGATGTAGCACCTTATCATGTCATTGAGACGTCTCAAAGCCCTTCACAGAATATATTGTAAAGTGAATTGACTGTGTATTTTGTGGGCGAAACGCAGCAGCCAATTATCCACAAACAGTCGTGGATTTTTTGTTGAGGGATTATTACCCCCGGCAAATGATCTGCCAATCGACTAAAAACTGGATTCCTACTTACTGTTAGGAGTGTGGAGTAAAGAAACTTGCCTAAGGTTTCGCCCGGCCTGGGAATCAAACCCGGCTCCTCTAGCTTGTGAGGTGAGCGTGCTAACCACTACACTATGGGACTCCACAAAAAGGCACAATATCAAATGCAAGGATTATTAAATTGCTGCATTCATTTCTGTTAAACTTCTGTCAGTGCTGCTCTCCCAATTATTCATTAGGAAACAACACAGTTTGTATGCGTGTGTGTCTGCGTGTGTGTGTCTTTTTCTATTATTACCCGTTTGAAGAACGGTGCTTGAGTGAGTTACTGGTTACTGGAAGACTGTTGAAGGGTGGGTGAGGGGGGAGTGGGGGAGGGCAGGTAACTGTATTTCAACATGAATGATTCTTCAGGAAAGAAAGGGGGGAAAATAGAAATGATTTCAAATCTGCAAAACCTTTCATTCAGAGCAGTCTCTGGGGAGTTTATTTAAAATAAATAAGACCCTTGAACAAGTATTTCAGCAGCACATTTAACAAGGCATAAATTTATACTTACATAGTTGATCTGTGTTTCACGTGGAATATTGTCATGTGAAGTGTTTGAGATCTCCTCTTGACGTGAAAGGCACTATTTCACATGTAAGGATTATCATAATGTTTCTTTCAAATGTCTCGGAAGGGTCTGTATTCTCTACGCGGCGACTAAAAATGGTTCGCGTCCATTGCTTTAATCACATGTACAACTCTGGTGATGTGGAAACTGAGAGATGCAATTATTTCATCCACCTTTGCACCAGTTCAGTTATTTCTCGCATGATGTTGAGAGGGAACCCAGGGAGAATGCTAATTCAGTTTGTTCCAAATGCAGTCTGCTGTGGATTTTGCATTTAAATGTGTTCTTATAGCAGGGTGTGGGTGGGGTGGGTGGGGGGTGGGATACAGCAAGTGGCTGATCTGCATTATCAGTGACGGCATCATGTTCAACTATCAAAATGTCTTCCGACTGTTCATCAGTGTTTCCGATATGTGCTTATTAGATCTAATGGTGGATTCCATCTGGTCTCTCCTTTTCCCTGATCATTCCAACCCAGTAGTTCTCAAACCGAGACTCCCTGCCCTCTCATCATATCCTATCCCTCAATACCTTCTTCATCCAGGAACACCACTAGTGGTCTTTCACTGAAGAAGCAGACAGCAAAAGGGCAGCGGTTTGCAACAGGGGGGAGGGGGTGGGTTCACTAAAGTGTCTCAGAGATACTAACGGAGAGTCCTGGCATTAAAATGCTGTGATGTTCCCCGGCCCCCCACTTACTTGTCTCGGGTGGGGGGGGCGAGGTGGGCTCACCAGGCAGCCACGATATCCTATGGATTTGTGTTATCGGCAAGATTCCTCTTTTGCGAACGCCATTGAGAATTGGGTTATGTTTTATCCCCTCTGGCTGCTCTCTGGGAACATTTCACACCTCCTCTGTGTAAATGAAAAGATCAGCCTTCCTACCTCTTAATATTTAACTCCTGTTCCTTCACCAAATCAACTGTCATCTTATAATTTGGCAGAGAATATGGATTGGTTTCTACTTTTTTTTAAAAAATACACTCCACACGTGCACACTTTATTCAGCCCCTGAACCCACACCACATTATTCTGAGGAGCTACTGTGCTTTATTTTTATTTATAAAAGATATCTTTTACACAACAACAAATTACAGGAGGACGTCACAAGACACTGGAACCTGTGTGCAACTGTGCAATCTGGATGACATTACTACAGGCCAATCTATTGAAGTCTGAACTCTTCTCTTTACAGCTGGGTGAGAACCATGAAAAGACCAAAGAAAGTTCGGAGTATTTGAAGTACCTAACGCAGCAGGCTGTTGCCCTCCAACGCACCATGAATGAGATATACAAGAATGGATCCAATGCCAGTATTGTCCCACTCAAGGTAAGTCAGTCACCATTAATATAATAAATAAAAACACAAGTCATTGGGATGAATTAAGGTTTCAGGTAAATGACCTTTTGTCACGAGTTCTGACGATAGGTCACAGTCCTGAAAAGTTGACTCATTTTCCTTTCTCCATAGATGCTGTCTGACCTGCTGTGTGTACCCAGTGACTTCTGTTTTTATTTCAGGTTTACAGCGTCTGCAGAGCTTTGCTTTTTGTTTACCATCAGTATAATGTCCTCTTCATCAACCTCCCATGGTTCTCTCTGCTTCATTACAAGTGATCTGCATATGTTCTTTTTCTCTCGCATATTTTTATTATATACTGTATATAACAACACATTTATAAGGTACATCCTTTTAATACTAGTTTACTGATAATGCAGAGGATTGCTGCAAAGTGTAATGACTGTGTATTTTGTAGAAAAAATGGACCCCAGTTGCTGATTTATTACAGAGCGCTATCAGAGACTTGGGAAAGGTTTAATTACCTGACCATCCACATTTTCTTTGTCTGTCTCTCTCTCTCTCTCTCTCTGCCTCTCTTGACGTGAGAGTTGAGTGGGGGGGGGGGTTCTGTTCCTGATTGCTATCCTGGGACAATTGCTGGACAGTGATGGTGTGCTGGATGAGGGCATCCTGGTGATGTAGTCTGCTGTTAGGACTTGCTGCCAACAATTGTATGTGAAAACTGGCCACTTGTTTAAGGAATCCGGGGTCTGCTTGTCAATACACACGAAACCCAAACCAGTGGAGGGAGAAAGAAAGACACACAAATGCCTTCAAGCTGAGAAGTGGAGAAAATTGACAAGCAGGGGAAACTTAACAATTATCTTTACATTTACTATATCGCCCCAACGCACTTCACAGGACACACTGTAAAGTGCGGTTGCTGCGGTGTTTTGTGGGCGAACGCACTGTGTTTTAATTAGATGTATTTGATTCACGAATCCAGCTCTTTGGGGGGTACAGAAACGTGAGTTGTGGGAACTCTTCTCTCTTGCTCGATGGGCTCTTGATGCACTTGTTAGTTTTCCAGTGTGTATCTTGTGGATCAGCAACGAGGAACGTCCAGGTCATTCTAAATAAAGCGAGGGAATAAAAATGCCCTCAAATGCGTTCCGTACCACTAACCACTCTTTCCTCTGCTAAAATCGGATTTCATAAAACCCGCCTTTTTTGGTCTCAAAAGTATATAACATCAAGAGAAGGTACCTAAGTTCAGATAATTGTTAGGAAGCCAGTTAAGGCTTTGTTCTCATGGTTTATCCTGACATTTTAATCCCTAGATGAGATTACTGCTTTGTGGGTCATATACTGGAGCTTTGTGTCTCTGACTGACAAGAGAGACAGACACTTTTGAAACAGAAAAGCATGAAATTCTGTGGCATATTATAGATCTTGTCTGGAAAATGTTGCTATAAATTCATTTGGAAACACCCTTGGGGTTGTTGGCCAGTCTCCTGTGTCATCAGGTTTGTTATTTTCCAAATATTATAAAGGGAGATTGTTTATTGATTTACATCTAAACCATCTCCCTTTTCTTCCCCCCCCCACCCCGAGTTGTTTGCCAGGCGTTCTTTCGCTGTGAAGACCTGACTAATTGGGTGCCTTTGACTCCACATACTTTTTAATCTTTGACATTTTTGCAAGGAATTTCCCCCTCCACCCCCACCCAAAAAAAAATTCTGATAGGGGTTGGACATCTCAGAAAAGACAGCTCAGATACAAAAGGTCATTTTAAAAAGATCTTAATCCTAATATAAAAAAAGATGACCTTTATTTTTTTTCCCCCCCTCAAGTCTTTCCTCTCTTTACACATCCCGCATTTGACCACTACCTTTTGACATCCCCCCCCCCCCCCACACTATCTGCTAAGACATTTATATGGTGGAAAAACAGCACAATCTCTGCTCCTGTGTGCTGTGCTCTTTCTCTCTTTGGCCTGTGCTGTGCTTGTTGAGCATAAAGAGATTAGCAATTTGCTCTGTGTGTGTGTGTGTTGTGGGGGGTGGGGGTTAAATGTGATCGGCAGATATGTGGCTCTTCATTGTGTACACTGAACAGTGATTGAATCTCGAGTAATGTGCAGTATTGGTGGGTGTGTGTGTGCGTGTGTGAGATTTTGATGCAATTGTACAGACTGAGCTCTGAGCTAATCACAACTTTATACGATTGTTTTACATAAACTGTGACCTCGCTGAAGTAATGAATTATTTTGCTTGGGAGAACATTTAATCGTCTTGTATTTATTTTCTGGCCACAGTTCACGGCTCCCACCATGGCTAGTGTGCTGGAGCAGCTCAACATCATCAATGGAATTCTCTTCATTCCTCTCAGGTAAGAAAGGGATTTTAACCCACGTATTTGCCACTTCTCTTTCCCAGGGCCACTCACTTCATCGACTGTTTTATTTCCCACTCTTTACAATGTATTTGCACAAGGCTTAGAGGTTCTGCATCAGTGAAAATGCAGTGGTCTGAACTGGGTTACCAGTCATACAAAATTACATCTGTATAGCGTCTTTCACATCTGGAGGATGTCCCAAGGTGTTGGACAGTCAGGGATTTGGATCCGGGGGGAGGTGGGGGGGCTGGGATCAGGGAGGGCGGAAGGTAGGGTAGCCTGGAAGATATTTAGAAGGTGAGCTGAGCAACTCTGATGAGCGAGTGTACTTTCCCACGATGACTGAACTGATTGATGGACTGATTTTTTTTGCAAGCGACCTTGGTCGGTAAACCAGGAACAAAGAAACATAATAGAAATCAGCAAAACACGAAACATTACCATCTAAAGATGCCATTCGGTTCACTCGAATTAACGGCGGGAATAGATTCTAAAAATGTATTAGCTGAAGCCGAGTGGATTACTCACCAGTAATTTGTATGGTCGCCATCAAGTTTAAAGTGGTGGGTTTATGACCTGACTGCGCCTTTCATTACAGCATTTGATGTTACTTCATGTCTCTCACTCGTCTCCCAGAAGGATTAGAGACTGTTCACCAGAAGAACGTTTGCCTCTAGCTTTGGGTAGAATGGAAACCTTGCAATGTTTCTAAAATGGGAACACAAAACGCTGGATAGAATGGCCATTGATATTAACAAGACATTTGGAAATGTCTGAGTCTCGCCCATCTGCTTCGGCTGGTTCCTGGTCATATTTTGCACTGTAAAGTCACTTTATTTGAGGGGCGGAGTGGTCCTAGGCTTCAAAGCACAGGAACGGACTAGTAGTAGTACTTGCTCCTCCCTTTTCTTTCTCCTTTTCGAGGTTTAGACTGCACGAGTTTTCTTATTTTTGGTCCCTTACTCCATCGCAAGTGAGGAACTTGCCATGTTTGCCCAAAATATATACACTGTTTTGTCCCACTGTTCCACTTTTTTGCATGGCATCCTGTGAAGGCACTTTGAGAAGTCTCGATGACGTGATAAGGTGTTATATCAAATACAAGCATCATTATTATCAATAAGACAGTACTGGAAAGTTTCAGTGATGCAGAAGAGAGGGCGGTGGCCTGAGATGGGACTAAGACCTATCTTACACCAAGGGAGCCTTTCATTTATTGATCAAATGCAATGCTTGGAAATGTATTCTGTCCTTCTCGCACATCCAAGGATCAATTGAAAATGTTTAAATCATTGCGTCGCTCTTTATCTGGACAAAGTCTGGACTGTGCTGACCTATTAAGGATTTAACCTCTCCTCTTGCCCCTCGGGAGATTTATTTTTGACTCGGTACCTATTTTATGTATCTTGAAAGGATGAAAGACTGAGTGGGACCATTGGGAATTCAAACTCAGAACCTTTTAGTCCAAGGTCCTGCATTTAACCAACCCCACTGAATGCTTTCAACTGTAATACAAACAGAATATGCTGGATGAGTGAGGTACATTGATCAGTGTCTGAAAGAGAATGTTCCAAACGTATGACCCCAATTCTAATCAAGGCTGACACACGGAAGATTGATGTCGCTTATTGCGTTCGGGATCCCCTGATTGAACCCCTCTGCATCCTCAGCCTTCTTTCTGACAAGAATTTTGATTCCTAACTTTCTGGATTTTTCTTTCTATTCAAAAAATAAGAATTAAGCGTCCTTGCATTTGACGTACTGAGCCGTCCTCCTGACGTGAAAGGAGCTGAACCAATTGTAAGGATTATTATAGCATTTGGGAGGATGCGTGAAAGCGTTTCACAGTATTTTACTGTGAAGTGTAGTCCATGTGTACTTTGTAGACAAACGCAGTAGCCAATTTGCACACCTCAATTGTCTACAACAGCCATGGAGTGAGTGATCAATATCAGCTGGGGGATTGTCGGCCAGGACACTTCCTTTGCTTTTTGAATCCACCTGAACAAATAGACGGGACCTCACTTTAACACCTCCGACAAGGCAGTGTTTTTATCCCCCAGCCCTGTACTGGAGTGTCAACTTAAGATGAGTTCAAAATCAGTAATAGTGATACTACTACTATTAATAATCCTTGCATTTGACATAGCACCTAATCAAATCTTCGAGACGTCTCATAGCACTTCACAGAATATATTGTAAAATCAATTGACTGTATATTTTGTGAGCAAAAACTAACTGAGCCAGGCACACGTCTCACTATCACAAACTCTTTTCGTTTTTCATTTTAACAGTCAGAAAGATCTGGAGAATCTGAAAGCTGAGGTTCAGCGTCGTCAGCAGTTGCAGGAAGCAGGAAAGAGTGGGGGAGCCGAGGAAACGACAGAGGAGAATGTGTTGGAAACCGAGCCCGCAGAGAAAATTCAACCCATTGCCGAGTCAGTCACAGAACAGGCTTCAGGATAAAGGCTTGTCATCTCTGTCCCTTCCAGAACCTGCTTACACCTCAACTTGTGTTGCAGACTTTCTGGAAGGCTAGTTATATGCATATCCATCCCCATCCCACACACACACACACACCCACATGCACACAACCACACTATACAAATCTATAAGGTCATACAGACACACACACCCCTCACACGCACACAATGCACATTTCTTTACACCCTCTCCAAACACACTACATACATACCACCTACTACATACACCCCACACACACACACTAATGCACACAAAATGCACTGGCACAAAGTGTTACATCCAGCAAAGAGGGAGCCAATATTCTGCTGAAAGTGGATCTGAACAATATCAAAGCCTTAGCAGTGGCATCAACTGCAAATTGTTTAAAACAAAAATCAGAAATATGTGAAAGGAGCCATCCATTCGTTGTAAAGTTATACAGCAGCTTAGCTTGTACAGTCAAAATGATCAACCGCTTGTAAAGTAACTAATAACAGTCTAATGAAACTGTACATATAACAGAAATTCCAAATGAATGAATCTTGAAATACTTAAAAGAAAAAAAACTCTCAGGTCATTGTATGTTGTATAAGGGCATCAACCCAGAACACATTTAGACTTCAGTGATATTCAGATCCAACCACCTTGTATTATTTTTGGTTCAATTTTGAGACCCGGGTCTTACATCTACTAATCGCCCTGTGAACAACATATGGAGTGAAACTAGCCATAGTCCAGGTCATGATTGGGGTGGGGAAGCTTGCACTCGAAATCAAAATCCCATCTCTCCCTCTCAAACTTTCAATGCTGATTTCTAGTTCAATCCCACTTTATATCAAATTACTATTTCCCCCCCCACCCCCAAAAAAACCTGCCAGAAATATGTAGAATTTGCCTTTATGGCATTGAGGACTGTTGGGGGGCGAGGGATTTGTGTGTCTGTTTCTGTCGCTGTTAATCCACTTCCAAAATCCTGGGAATATTCCCACTTGGGCTTGGATCTGTCTTTAATGCCAGAGGTGACTAGTTAAAACGATGTATGTTCTTCTTTTGTTGTTTGTTTCTTTGTTAGTGCTGTAACGCTGTTTCGGAGCTTTGATTGATGGTGGGAAATCCAGTGCGTTTAAAATCCTTAGCGTCGCAGAAGCCACTTGTAATCAGAAGTCTTGGCTTCGCGCTAACTGCAAGCTCCAACTCGCCAACCCTTCCCGTGGTGGACCGTGACCAAGGGGAGACTTAACACCGTCTTTTTTTTTTACCCATTTTAAAAAAAGAAGAAAAAAAACTGTAAAGCTGTATGTATGTCGTGGTACTGACAAGATAAACTAGATAAATTTATCAAAAAAGATATGAGTGCTCTAAGGTATATTCTCAAATCGTATAATCATATATCGTGTGATGGTACTGAAGCCATGACACTCTCTTCCTTCCATTAAGGATGTGTAGTAAATGTTGGAGAGTAAAAAAAATTGCTTTTTTTTTTCCCTCTTTTTATCAAGTATTCACAGTGATTGTTGTTTAATAAGTGGGTTTGTTGTTTCCAGAGCTGTAAGTCTGTCTGATGAACACAAGGTCCTACTATTTGCTGTACGGTCTCCTATAAATGTTACTACGTTAATACCTTTGAGATTTTTTTTTCCATCATACTTTTTTTTGTGTTATCTGTAAGGTGTGGGGAGGTGCGGTGGGAGGAGGGAGGAGGAGGGAGGTGGCAACAAAAAAAAACAACAGAAAGCGGTGTCTTCAATACAAAATGCCTTGTTAAATTATTTGAATTTTACAAGCAAGTGTTCAATAAAAGCTGGTCGAGAACACAGTTCTTTTGTACCTTCGAGGACATTTTTCCACAGTTGATTCCATTGCTGTCAGCAATGAAGATGGTTTTAAAAACAAAATTAGGCCTCGACGCTCTCACCCACGCTAACGTATTTTAATTTTTTAAAAAGAGAAAATAACTAAAGACTATTTTTTAAACGGATGCATTGTGGTACTCGGTCGATTTGTAGCAAAAGTTTTAAAAAAAAACTGACAGCCTAAATTTGAATGCTTTGTTAATTTTTTTTTGAACTCTTTTTTTGGTTTATTTGAAAGAAATAAAGAATATATGATAATGAAAATCGATGTAAAACAATAGTCCTGTGCTGTACTTTAAAAGTGATTTCTTGATTTCTGCCGACACAGTTGGGAGTGCTTAAGTCACAGTGAAATTAGCTTTCACTTTGACACTGGGGGGAAGAGGAGGGTATCTCTATACCAAATGGCTTAATGGTTTTCCAAAACCAAAACTTCTCTGTGAACTGGTCAACACAAAGGTCCTGAAGCTGACTTTCAACAGCAGCAACTTGCATGTACACAGCGCCCTTCACACAGGGTAACGTCCCAGAGCGCTTGACAGTGGCGGAGCAGGATGCCAAGCGGGTGGGGGGTGGGGGGGTGGAGGGGAAGGTGACTGTAGGCGTGGTCGAATAGGAAGGTCTTCAGGCACGACCTGAAGATGAGGAATGAAGAGGGATAGAGGGTGTTCCTGAACTTCGGGGCGTAGTAGTTGAGAGCGTAGCCATCAATGGTGGAACGGAGGGCACGAGGGACATGCAGAAGGCCGGAACCAGTAAAGCGGAGGCACTTTCTCTTCATTCACCCATTTAGACAATACAAATTTCCGTATATGCAGCACCTTTCATATCAGGAGGCTTTCCCAAGGCGCGTAACAAGTCTGGCTGCGCACCCAAGCTGGGGGAGTGATGGGGAGGGGAAAGGTGACCGAAAGCGCGGTCAAAAAAGGTAGTTCTTGAGATGGACCTTGAAAGAGGTGAGGGAAGGAGCTAGTGAGTCGGAGCCTCTGGACTGAAGGGCCCAGAGAGTGGAGGGTGGAAGGACAGATCATGAGCATCTGCTCTGCAAAGTGCCATGTGCAACCATGGCTCCTGCTGTCTGTCTAATAGCAAACAAGGTACTGCGGTGGGGGGTGTGGGGGGAGGATAAACAAGCCCTACACACCCTCGCCCCTCCCTACCTCTGTGATTTTCTGTAGCCTCACCCTCCTGCCGCCTCCTCCGTTTGGCAAACCCTTTCTCTCTATATCTTGTTTCTAAGAGCAGAAAACCTACAGAGACGTGGAGTCATTTCCCTCCCCACCCTGGCCAGCTCAGTGTGCTGCACTGTCTGGACTTTGCCCTCGAGCAAAAGACTTTGCCCTCAGACAAAACGAAATAGAAATCAACAACTTGCATTTACATAACGCAACTCAAGCTGGGAAGCGTCTCAAATTGGATCGACAGGGGCAGAGCACAACACTGGGGGGTGGGGGGGGGGTGACCGTAAGAACAGTCAAACAGCAAAGTCTTCAGACACGACCTGAAGTTGGGGAATGAGGGGGCAAGGCGGAGGGATAGAGGAAGAGTGTTCCAGAAACAGAATTGTCTCATCCTGAACTGAGACTTGGAAACTACCCACATGTGAGACTCCTGTCACTAATACACCAAGATTTTGTTTCAAAATAGAAAGTAACGATGAACCCAACCGGACGAACTTTCGCTAATAGAACCTACGCGCCATTGGCTTTTTTTGAAAAAAAAATAGAACTGGGCATTGCGACTGATAGATTTGCTCTCCATTTAGCAATACAGTGAGTCCAAAGCCAACAACTGAATCCTGCCAAAGACTGGGTTAATGTTCAAAAGACCCCACACTGTTGCCAACCTCAGGCCTTGTAAACTATTCGGGTTACGTTACAGGTTATCCACTCGGCCTGTTAAGTTAAGCCAGAGTTGTGCAAGGCGGCATGAAAAAAAATAAAAAATTGCAGTACAAAGTGCCATTTTTGTTACTGCGAACCTCTTTTCCCTTCTCTCTCCGGGGTTTGGGAGGGGGGAAAAGAGAGAATTACTAACTTGTTGTGGTGCAATACCACCTGTAACAAGGTGATGGCGATCCACTGTCCAAAAAAAAAATCCCCTCAACTCGGAGCACTTTGCTGTAAGCCATTTATTTCCCCCACATGAAACTGTCAGCGAAAGGCAAACAGAGAAGTTGTGCAGGTTTCTGCATTCGCTCCCTGTCCTGAATTTAAAGAGTAACCTCTGCCTGTCTTGTAATTTTATATTTAAAAAAAATCAAAAGTTATTCCTTTCAGTGAGAATGCAAAGACGAGTGCTGGGTGTATCTCTCTCTCACGTTCTCTTCTTCTGTTGCTCTCTCTCTCCCCTCTCTCACTTTCTCTCCTCTCTCTCTCTCTGTCTGTCGTTTGCACTAATGAGCGAGAGCAGGTGCGGGAGAGGGGAGAGACACAGCTCACAAGCTGCCAGTCATTAGGACTCTTATCACCCACCACAGACCCCCCAGAGGTTTGGGCAGCTCCACACACCAGCTCGCCAATATACTTGTCTCCCCCCCCCCCCCCACCCCTCACCCCACTACACACACAAAAAAAACTTACTATTAACACTTGGTAAGTTCTATACAATGCACTGAATGCCCATTTACTCTCTTCTCTTGATAATTCCATTTCACGTCAGCAGGACCTCGCAAAAGGTTTTTGCTGTGAAGTGTAGTGTAGTGACTGTGCATTTTGCTGGCGAATGCGGCAGCCAGCTAACACACAGCATGATACCCCTGCCGTCTATTAATAAGCGGGGGAAGCAGTTTGATATAAATCAAGAGGTTTCAAGGCTGATGCAATTAGAGAATGTGGGAATGACGGCAGAAATGAGCTTTCTTGTTTATCAGAATACTGCATTTGATACACGTCGGGAGTTCGTTTCAAAGCGCATCACAGGGTTTAATGTAAAGCGTAGTGACTGTGTATTTTGTAGGTGAATGCGGCAGCCAATTTGCGCACAGCCAGTAATCCAAAAAAAAAGGCCAAGAAACGAATGACTAATTTTGTTGTGGGGATTGTCAGCCAGATCACTGGGAGAAAATCCCTTCTTTTCGAGTGGCACCACAGGATCTTTAATGTCCACCTGAACAGGCACAGACGGGGCCTCGGTTTAACGCCTACCGAAGGAAGTAGCTTCAGAGCGGCACGAGGGTAGGTGTGGGAGATGACAGCACTTTCTCGAAACGTGGCAGCCAATTGCGCAAGGCGGTGTCCCACAAACACAGTCGTGGATTGAGTGACCAAATTATTATTTAAAAGAGAATTTAAAAAAAAATTTAAAACGGTTATTACTCCCGGAGAAGCGATCCTCCAATGTAAACTGCATTGTACTATAATGGGCAGCATAACACTGAGCTGCTGAGGCTCATTCTCTTAAGAATAGAATTCAAAATCGTGGGTGAAAAAATATAACTTTTCTGCCTTCCGCTCTTTGCAAATAAATACGTCTCCTGTGATCCAACTGACCCTTTGTGCTCGTAAAGTATCGCGCCCACTAATAACGTGCTGCGCTTTGGCAGCTATGGGATATCCCACTGGGTGACTGGTGTGTTTGTTCCAATTATTCTTTCATTCATGAGGAAACGCTTCAGAACTCGCTCATACCCAAGGCACTTGGTGAGCTAATGGTCTTTAGAGCTTATACAATAGGAACATACCAACCAACACCCGCTAAAGCCAGTCGATATTGTTCACGATTTTCTAACCTCCTCCTTGCCTTACCCCCTCAAGGAATCTGCCCTACACATGCAATTACATTGTGGTTAAGAGGATGGTCGAGGGAGTCATCAGTCTCCACTTACTGACTCAGGACAGGCTTGGTTCATATAGCAAGACGCTCAATGAGAAAATTCCCCCCCACCGAGAAAAGACTCACCTGAGAAGCAGTAAAATTCTCATTTACTTTAAGGGCTCGGCTGCAACGTAAACCTTTTTAAACCACAAACCCATCCATCATCGGCATTGCCCTCTGTTGCTCCGTCATCGCTCATTGCATTTTGTCGAAACTATTCGTCAGTAATCGAATTCCGACAATACTAATGCCAAAAAGACACACTGCTTCCTATTGCAACATTTATAAAGTGCGAGTTAATTCCATTTTGCCGATGTAATATTTAATGGCAGGGACTGGTGTCAGCCACTCCAACCAGAAGTCCCATGAGTTTTAGGTCTCAGAGCTGCCCGCCTGTCATATATACATGTCTCAGCTGGAGGAGTCCTGGCCATTTTAACCAAAGCTCATTACATGAATCCCATGTTAAATAAAAAGTGTTTCATCTTGGGAAAAGGAGGGAGGGAGAGAGCAAAAGCTCATAAGATTTGGCTTGTAATTTTTTGACTTGCGCATCCCATCAGATTACCATGGAATGACTTTGATGCCTGACATGGAACTTGATAGCTCAAGAGGATAGGCGCGTGTGAGGAAGAACATTATTACAGTAACAAAAAAAAACATGTCCCCTCACAAGCTTCCTCTGACAGATAATCTTCATACACGTTCCAAGAGGGAAATACATTTGCACACACGGCTCCCTCCAAAAATTCGGACTGAGTGGTCAGAGTTTAATTCGGCGCACATATAAGATTTCAAGCTTCAGTTTGAAGATAATGCCACTGAATAATAATACAAATGGTACAATACATAATAATATTAATGATAGTGATGGGGGGGTGTGGGGACTGTAATACACACTCACATTTCTTGGCGCTGAATGTTGATTATCACTCGATGGTAAACTTTGCGGGTTCATCCACACAATGCAATCTTTTGAGTGCGAGGCTTGACGACAGCAGTCACTGTTAAACGTCTGCCATGTCAGCTGCTCTCCGCAAATAATGCACCTATACCTAACAAAACAAACTCCAACATATCGTGTGAAAAATACCATCTCCCTCGAGCGATACGAAGACTGCTTTAATCTCCCAGTTCAGGCAATAGTTATGAATATGCACCCTTCCTCCCCTTTCAGGTTTTAGAATGTTAGTCAAACACCTCAACGACTTTGCTGCCCTATAGTCATTCCTGCGTATCCATTATTTATGAAGGCGTCTTTCTCTCTCTCTCTCTCCCCCCCCCACCCGTTATTCTGTTTTGGAACCACAAAATTAATTCGGTTTTGCCACTTCCGACAACTTGCAGAGAACTGTTTCCGTAAAAGAACGGGTTGAAGTGCTTAACGATGGGATCAGAGAGCACTGAGCAAGAGATGCGAGGGAGAAATGAAGAGATTCTCTTGTCTCCTCACGTCAACATTATTCAGTTCATTTTAGATCAGTTCTATCTACTTGCTTTTAACTGTCAGCAATGTAGCTTCAGTCTTTATTGAGCACAAATGAATAATAACCCTCACATCTAGTACAGTGCTTTTCACATCGGGATGCTGTCCCAAAGCTCTTCACATGATCTATTGTAGAGAGTGCAGTGCATGACTGTGTGTTTTGTGGGCAAACGTGTGAATAAAAGATTTTTATAGTAACTATTTAGGTTATATTCTTGGGGTACAGAGCATGTCCATCGACCATGAGTGAGGCTTATTATTCAATCCCTCCCATCAATAGTTCTATTATTTAATTAATGTAGCAGATGTTGTAAATGCCCATAGGGCTTGAATCTAAAATTAACCAGAAATATGAATAGCATTTATAACATATGAAAAATGCCCATTTGTCTGTACGGACAGAAAACACTGCTGTTAGCATAAAATATTTATGATACATATTATGTTCTTAATTGACCTGAATCTTTCCTTTAGAACTGCAAAATATTTCCTGATTCTTACAACATCCCAGTGGTGAACTGCAAATTATACGAAGACTAATATATACTCTTGAGTGTTTGCAAAGCATCTCTCCAAGTACAAAACTTGTCTTGAACCATGAGAGCCACCAAAGTTTGAGTCCCTTTCCTATCTCTCGAGCTGCCTGATTTTCTTCTCACCTGCAGCGATAACTCATACACTATACAAACCACCGAAATCAAAAACAAAGGCCCTATTTCAATGGCTGCAGCTCCTGTTTGAAGAGATTTATACCTGTAACTCAGCAACTTCTTTTTAATATAAAGTTCACCGTTTATCTTAAGGTTTGCCTTGAAATCATTCCTACGCATTCTTTTCCAATTGTATTCTCCTCTCTTGAAGACAGTGATATGTATTGGAGTACAAATTCACAGGTGTGGCAGTTCCCCAGTACCAAACACTGAAAGGTTCAGTTGCATTACATTGTAATAAACTCTGTTTTACGAACCTGCAATTGGTATAGCGCCTTATCAGCGGAAGCCACAGAATATGAAATGATAATGGTTACGTGTGAGGTCTCCACTGCCACAAATATTTTTCAGAAGAGAACATGTATGCATTAAAGACCCCCAAAGGAGGTTCCGTACCCTGGACGGAATTTGTGTGAGCAGCGTTCAAACTGCAGTGCAAACTCTGCCTCTCCATCCAGCAGCGTCTTACAGACAGCCATGAAGTGAATGACCGAATCCAGTTGTTGGCCTGGACACGGGGAGATTGTTTCTACGCTACCACAGACATAGCAGTAACTGACTAGATTCCCCAAACAATTTTTGATTCAATTTGGGTTAGATTTGATTGGAATCAGGAGTTTAATGTACAAAACCATTAATATTGGTCCCCAGTGCTCTGAGAGAAAACCTCAAAATTGGAAATTTTTTTTGTATGAAATGTTATTGCAGGTCACAGGATTGAATTATTTTGTTCCCTCGTCACCCTCTGTAGCACTGATTTTTGCTGCTTTCCTCCCATTATCTATCTCAGTGATCTGAGAAGGTGGAATGCCACAGTCCAGAGGAATTCACAACAACTGCTCCACACTGGCTAACTGGAGGCAGTTATAATAATCCTTGCATTTGATAATAGTGCCTTTAACTCAAAGGACTTCACAGGATATTACTGTAAAGTATAGTGACTGTGTATTTTGTAGGTGAACACGGCAGCTAATCTGCATACGGGAATGTCCCACAAACAGCCATGAAGTGAATGAGTAATTCTATCTCAGGGATTATCGGTCAGGACACCTGGAGAAACTCCATTCTCTTTTCGAGTAGCGCCAATAATAATAATAATAATAATCCTTGCATTTGATATAGCGCTTTTCACGTCGGGAGGACGTCCCAAAGCGCTTCACAGAACACACTGTAAAGTGAATTGACTGTATATTTGTGGGCGAACGCGGCAGCCAATTGCGCACAGCAATGTCCCACAAACAGTCGTAGATTGAAAATGACCAATTTATTATTGTTTTTGGATTTTGGAGGGATTATTATTAGGCTCTGTGTGGAGTAAGGAAACTTGCCCAAGGTTTCGCCCTCTGCCAGGAATTGAACTCAGGTCTCTCACTTGCAAAGCGAGTGCTCTAACCACTGAGCTACAGGACTCCACAAATGAGATCATTAGTTTCCACCTGAACGGGCAGAAGGGACTTCATTTTAATGTGTTGTCCAAAGTACAAATCAGCACATCTCCAGTACTGCATTGGGCGTCTGCTTAGTCTGATTTACAAGTCTCAACATGGGGCTTGAACCCACAACCTTCTGCGTCAGAGGTGAGAACATTACCAACTGAGCCTGACGGACCCATATTTTATGGGGTAAAATATCATTATAGTATTTTGCTTTTCCTTCATTCCAATTCCATGATAATACACATCAACCGAGTCTCCATGAAGCACTCCATTTACCAGCCAGGCTAAAGAGCTGGCAAAACGGGGGTATTATTATTAAATATATAATGATGATTACGTAAAAATTGGAAGTATAACAATAAATACCGCTCTGTGACCCTACTCTGCTTGAGGGGGGCTGTTGTTATAGGAGTATTATAGGGTTTACAGAAAAAGGGCTGCAGGACTTTTTGACAAGTGAAGAAGTAATATGGATTGTAAAGTCACTTAGCAAGTGGACGAAAATGTAGGAAGTTAAACGTTCCTGGTTTGTTTCCAACGGTCCAGAGAATAATTGGGTGGGACAGAAGCTGATGCAATTCACACGTTTATGCAACTTCTACACGAAGCCTCCAGATGGCGTTAATTTAGGACAGCAAATGGTCGAGCCGATCAATCACCAGTTAGCAATGTTGCCGATCCTACATCTTATGCCTCTCCCGCAGTAAATCTGCCTCTATTATTTATTGTTTTCATAGGAGTGCAGTGCTATTACCTTTTGGAGACGCTGCCAAAGTTGATGCACTTTTTTTTATTATTATTTTGCTTTCACAAAAAGAAAAGCACTAAATCAGATATCGCCGCTACAGCGAGCATAGTGTCCCGAGCATCAAACACGTGGCGTCAAGACACTGAGACAGCGAGCTCAGTTCCTGATCTCCACTTGTCTCATCCTCAGGCTGGTAACATGCATCTCTCCTCATAGCCACCTCAGGGCAGCGTTAGCAGAGGCCTGGGACAGCAAATGCACGATCCGGAAGGATTGTCCTTAATGTCTGGTTCATCTAGACCAGGATCCAATGACGTTACGTGAAGCCTGTAACGAGCACTGCAACACCACACAGAAACAATAGGCATTTGCAGCACCATTTGGCTCATTGTGCCTGAGCCACTATATGCACACAACTCATGCACCTAACAATTAACTCAAGGGCACCATGCACACTCATTTCGATGAGTTAGTTATACAGTATTATCGCAACATTGCTCCAACACCTAGATTATTAAAAAAAAATCCTTGCATTTGCTTGAGTGTCTTTCATGTCAAAGGGCACCTCAAAGTGTTTCACAGGATTTACTGGCTCTGGGACGATACCCTGTGTGAGGGGCGTTATACAAGAGTTGCTATTGTTGACTGTGTGTTTTGTAGGCAAACGAAACAGCCGATTTGCACAACTCAATGTCCCACAAATAGCCGTGACGTCAACGACCAATTTTATCTGTGGGATTATTGGCCAGGACCCAAAAAGCTCCCTTGCGTCTACATAAAAATGCTATGGGATCTTTAATGTCTACCCTCGACGGGACCTCAATTATCTGAAGGACAATGCAGTACATCCCGAGCACTGCAGTCGGATACCAGATTTAATTCCTGGCTCGTGTTGTGTTGGCTGACCTCAGTTGGGAGTTGCTACAATTGACTCAGGGTCCCTGGGTTAGGGAGGAGAAAAATCAGTGACCTTCCCACTAATACTCATATCAATGACTGCTGTAAAAGTACATATGGACATCAGGTTAAAACACGATTTGGGCAATGCCACAGGCAACAGCCTTGTGTCCCTCATTGTCAAATGTATGAAGAAGACTGGGTGGGGGGAAATGCCAAAGGGACAGTGGAACCCAGGAATCATACGCCATCCAGTGCCTTTCAGTCAGTGTTTTCCAGAGGGAAGAAAATTGGAAGAGATCATTTTCTCTCATTCACTGAAAAATATTAAATAGGTTGATACAGAAGACTACCTGCATCTGTGAGTGCTTTTTTGAAATGTTACCCCATCAACATAGGCTACTCAGCTCACACAGCAATACAGCACAAGGTACTGTACATAATTGTTGTGACAAATTCATATGAAAGAAATGCATTAAGTTAAAGCAATTTAGATTTACTTTCAAAATGATTAGCAATCCTTAGAAGGCAGCAATAAAAGAGCAGATTTCTAGTAAACCAGAAACAAATTATATTCAACCCTTTAGCAAGCTTCAGCGTAAACGCTAACTGGACATTAAAGCTCAGCTTCAGTGGTCTCTAGATTGCTATTCACGTGGTCTATCAGTTCAATTTCGCTCAAGAAGCCATCAGCAGTGAGTAGATGGGAACATTTAACCTGGAAGTCACACAGTGTGAGTGAGATAATGGCAACCAAAATTGAGATTTCACTAAACTAACCTCATAAAAATCAAACTATCACAAAATAACAAGTGGTCGTTTGTTTACCTCTATTTCTCTAGATAAATACATGTATAAAATGAGGGCACTGGCTGTGAGAAGTTATTTAGGCTGCCTGCCTATCTGGCAACTGAATTAACCTCCAAACTGACACCGAAGGGCTGCTGAGTTAATGATTAGATCGCCCTATATTAATCGACTACCTTGCACTGCTGGGCTTCATAAACTCTTCCGTCAGTGTGCCTGTTGAGGTCATTACATATCTGCTATCCAAACCCACCATCAAAAAATACACGGGAAAGCAATTAATGAAAATACTGTAATTTTTATGGGATTCAAATGATGAGCGAGCTACTCTTCAAATTCAATCATCACCCAAAGCAAGCTGCTAGATGGAAACTAAATGATATTGTTCATATAAATTAGAACTTAGTGTCGGCGGGAAAGGATGAAGACCCCTTGATGAGACATATGGGCACAGTACTAAATGTTTAAATGAAAGGAAATGCCCCAAGCAGCACAGCAGGGTCTTGTCAGATTATTCAGCAACAACTGATTAGCTCAAATTTCCAATGGGAGAAAGGGATCATTTGAAATTCTGGATTGCGTGATCAGCCTCTTCCATCCTGCAAAGCACCTACCAACCGAAGCAAGTTCTAAAAAGGAAAATAAAGGCTTGAAACAAATTTTAAACCGCTAAAAATCTGAAAGTTGCAGAATCTCTCACCTCAATAAAGCTTCTTTATATTCTGTAAAATTCTGTAAAAAAAAATCGTGGATTGCTCAATGCACGAGTTTGGGGAACACTGCTGTGAGTATTTTGCCCACAAAATATAGTCAATTCACTTCACAGTATATTCTGTGAAGCGCTTTGAGAAATCTCGAAGATGTGAAAAGGCGCTGTATCAAATGCAAGGATTATTATTATTATTATGCCAGTTGGAGGGAAGAGAACAGTGTGTTGAGCCAGACTGACAATTTGAATGAATTTATAGTCGGGAGTGCAAGTTAAGACAACAACATATTTTCAACAAATTAAGCACTCTGGAACACTACCCCGAATGAAGTGTGCTACACAAACACAAGTTGTTATTCAGTGACATGATTACAGATATTCTATTTTAGCAGAGCCTCAAATAAACTCAGCAATAATTATACTTGCTTTATTCTCAGGAATGTTAAAAGTGCCTGAAACAAAAAATACTTTTGGTCTGCTATTTTAATAACTTTTTTTTAAAAAAAACTCAAAACCACGAAAATTATGGGTTTTAAAAACTGCCCTGGAACAGAGACTGATGCAGTAACCTGAAAATACAGGTTGTTTTGTCTTAAATTGATTTATTCTGCTGCTGTCATATTTAAATTGAAATATTCTGATGGGATTTATCCTCTTCCGTAAGAAACCCAACAGTTGTGATTCAAGTGCATGCAGTACAGGAAACTGATCTCCCAGAGAGAACAAAGAATTGACTCTTCCTGCAAAGGGGGATGAACAACACTTACACGTCTTTGCAATGTGGCAGTTCTATCACAATTGTCAAGGTCTCATCTGTGTTAATGGTGTAAGACTGATATGACACAAAAGACCTTGCCAGTGGCAATAGGAACAGACACATGACAGCTCATTTGTAGGCTTACGGAGAGTGATTCAAATTTCTTCAGGCTCATCGAACAAATCCTCACCTTTCATTTGTCCAACTGTAAAAGATTTTTCACCCTTTCTCTGGATCACGCAACATGCCAGGTAAAGAAAGAAAAAGGTCAGATGACTTGCTTCAAGGTTTTCATTAATCCCATGCGTATGCTCTGTAACTGAAAAGAATATCATGGGCACCCCTTGCTTTTCATGGTCTCAATGGGAGATCATTGTCGAGACGAGCTTTGGCTTCAGAGGGAAAACACTACTGTTTAATGTTTTGCCCATCGCAGAGGTGTTTTGTCAGATTTTAGTGAGGGGAGAAACAACTTGCATTTACATAGCGCCTCTTCATGTTGAATGGGGTATCGGAGTGCTTAAGAGAGAAATTATAGCAGTTCTAATTGTATTATACAATTTAACTGTATGTCAATTCCATGGTTTTTTCCCCACCTAAAAGTTTTTTTTAAAAATAACTAATCACTGATGGCTTCACTACAGCTATTAGCAAACCACCGGCTTAAATGGACCATTAAAGCCCGAAGAGCTCTTCATGTACTATGCTCATTTTACAGTCAGCTGGAAATAGCAATAGATCCACTACAATATGCCTCAACATCTCTGAATTTAAACCAAGTTTCATTTAGCTGTTCAGGTGGACATTAAAAATCCCATGGCACTAATCAAAAAGAGAATGGAATTTCTCCCAGTGACCTGACCAACAGCCCTCCAGATAAAATTGGTCTTTTGCTTCACAGCTAATTTTGGGGATAGAGTGCAATGCATAACTTGGCTACCGTGTATGCCTACAAAGTACACCTTACAGTAAAATGGTGTGAAGCATTTTGGAGATGTTTTGAAGGTCTATATCAAATGTAAAGATTTTTATTATGTAAAAAGGAGACTGAAGACCATTCTCTATTTGTGTTGTGGGGGTTGAGTTGATGAGACTGATGTTAAAATTACAACTGATTGGCTCTCACCTTGACCTAGTCCTCTCATCCTGCTATCTTTACGAAACTGAAAATGGTTTGAGGCTAGTGTTTGCTTGATTATGGTAAAGCTCAACACTCACTGACTTTGCAAAGACCAATAGATTCTTAAGCACTAAACCTCATTCAATCATCAAACTCCTAAAAAAAACACAAGCTGTGGACGGAGTAAGCAGTTTCTCTTGCGAGAATCTAAGAGTCCAAAGTGAGTTGCTCTCTTTATGAACAGATTCTATACACTTTCAGGACCTTACCACAAGGATTTGAATGCATCACTGTGATCCTTATGATGGAAACTGGATTATATGGAACAATCTGCCACATCACACAAAGAGCAAAAATGAACACACTCTAGTTTTGTATGCATTTTAATAGTCTTTACCAATTGGTACATTAAGATTTTAATATGCAGAAAACATGAATAAATCTTGTTTACACAGTTCGATAGCAACAAATCTTACTGTAAAACACACAGCAGTATATACATTCCTTAACTGATTGCTTGTACTGTGTCAATAGCTCAATTATCTTCTCACAGTCCTGGTACTTATAATTGCACCCTCTGCTTCTGCTTGTAAAATTACTTCTTGCCATAGTGTCAGTGATGAGTACAACGTCTACTTGACGGTTCACTACTGGTCTTCAGGAACACCTTAGGAACACGGAGGGGAAAAGGCAGGACTAGGAAGCAGCCAATCACATGATACAGTGGGAATGGCAAAGGTCAATTAACAGCCAGTAAAACAGCTGACAAAACAGAGTCTGTAGGGTTCAAAATGGCTCCAGTGGGAATGGCCATTTAAGAAGAGCTTGAACCAGGCAATTCACAAAAAGAGAAAGAGGCAAATAGGAGAAGCAGGGTACTGACAGTAGACTGGGCTTGGTGAGTCTATAGCCAAGCTTTCAAAACTACAGTGCTCCACAGCCCCTTACATTTGCTAGCTACTAGGTTTGTTTAGTGCCCTGGACATAGCATTGGTCACACCACACACGCACTGAAGAAAGCAGGACGGCTTTTTGTTGTTTTAAAGTGCAAGATGCTATACAACTCAAGTCATTTTGTTGCATTGACTTCAAAGAAGGCCAAATCGTACCAGATGGTTTCAATCTGTATCTATTGTAGAGGTTTATAAAGTCATCCACGATTTGGAATGGGGCACATGGGTAGTTAAGGGGCTCATTTCTGGAATGTTGATTTTGTAATGAGTTTGGGATTGGTTTTGTGCATTTCAATGAGCAAGTGAATGTACAGGTTACTCCATTTAAGAGCAGTTTTGTCTTTATAATAATTTGTTCCTATGTACACATTTTTGGATCAAAAACTGGAAAGGCGAGAGATAATTTTGGTCAAGAGACTAGGTTTATTGTTGAAAAATTCTACTTGCTCCTAAAAGGAATCGACTGTATTCCACGTGTAAAAAATGCTGTAGTTAATGGCATTACAAACTGATATGAAAAGAAAGATTTTTTTGGGGGGGCCGGAGTTTCATTCCCAATCCGTATCAGAATTATTCTAATGTTTATTAAATATTTTAATGTTTTTCAATAAAGCTAAAATAGTTGGCAAACACTTCAATGCTGACTGAGCGATCACAACTAGCGCTTCAATCTCTTCACATCACTACAAACTTTAAAACCACACTACTTAAATGTAATTTTGAATATATTTGCCAGCGTTTTCCAGTTGCTGAGCATCCAATTGAAGTACTATATTAAATACACAGGCTACCAAAGTGCAGATAGATTTAACAGGAAGCCCTTAAAAAAAACTACCAGTAAAACTAACTGAAATGAAACTGGATATTTTTGATTTGAGGTTCAAGCTCAGTGACTGCCATGAACTAGCTTAGCTGCTTCCTGCTTCAACTGCTATACGAGAACAGTCAGCAGATACCGTTTGCTCTGGTGCATTTAAGATTATACTCTGAGCTCTGAAAGCCGTGAAACAAACCACTTTTGAATGGAGTTTCAAGTGCTTTGAAGAAATGTGTTCACCAACATTAGTGATATTTATTTTTCTACGGCGAGCAAAGGGAATTGGGAATGGTGGCCCGTTATACTTGTGTGTGTAGTACAGTTGTTACAATTTAGCAAGGCATGCTATCACATCAAATATTTGCCAGATTTTAATTTTTTTAACAAGTGAAAAATTCCAGGAAGCAACTTTAAAGGACGTCTATCTATGAAATATTAAGGTCCACCTCACTGGAAGTTCAGGAAGGTCTCACTTGAAATGCATGTAATGCGATTAGGTCGAGCAACTTGGCTAAATAAGGAAGAAACAGTACAAGTAGAGTGGTGAAAAGAGAAATTCCTGGCATATCAAATGCAGTGAAGTGATAAGTCTCCTTTTCCAGCAACAGTTGCTACTGTCTGAACGGAACCACAATTTAAATATTGGGATAAAAAATATTCTGCCCCATACGATTTGCATGAGATATGCAAGTTGTGAATTGGGGTTTAGCTGTATGATGCTTGCAGCCTGTTGGCTATCAAAGGTTTTGCCTTAGAACTAGTGCTGGGGTGTGACACCATAGATACACCATTCCATTGTAAACGGTAGAAAAGGAGGGAGGAGCGAGTCACAAGTATAAGGGCAGAATATCAACATAAATATAGACTGGACAGTGCAACATTTCTCATCAAGGCCAACTCAATTACATATTTCATTGGCAACTGAAAACTTAATCCACTGCAACTATAAATTAAAAGGTAATCATCATATCACCTAAAGTTTTTCCACAAAAGACTACTGTGTGCCGGATCAGATCTCCAGCAGTTATTGCGAATCAAACTATTAACTGTCATCTCAAAGTAATGCTCTGTTCAGATTCACTAGGTCGAATCTCTCTGGCTCTTTTACTGTCGCTGCTATTGAACTGTATAGTTACAATGGCAGGCAGCCACAGAATTGACAAAACATCCCTGCACATTCTCCAGAAGAAACAAAAAATTGCATTGATTGAACATGACAAAGCAGAGCTTGATGCAATTCCGAATGCTGATGTGACATTTTAAGTTGCATTTCTCCTTTTTCATTCCGACACTGGTTCCTTCATAAGCTATACATTACTTTCCGTCCACAAGAATGCTTCAGTTCACTCAAAGGCATTGTATAAATCTACCACAGGGGCTATGTGCAAAAGTATTAAGAAAAAGCAAAAACTAAAATGCTTCCAAAGTAAACTCAAGGACTGCCTTTAAAGTGGACTGCTATGTCTGCTCAAGTTTAAAACAGCATGCTGTGTGCTTTCACTGCAGCTGATGAAAAGGCAAAAAAGGCCTTTTAATGATTCTTTGTTTTAAAGCACCATTTGCAGCCAATCCACACTGCTAACAGCCTTCAACCTAAAGCATATTTTTGTACCATTCTGTCTGAGAAATTGTATTCTTAAATATGTTAAGTTCTGGAGTGTGTCCTTCATAAAACAAACGCTCCTTGCATCAAGCAGGATGGTCAATGAATTTAGGCACAAGGTTTTCATACGTTTTAAATAAAACAGTTAAAACAAATTACACTAATCGTTACAAAATTTATCCCTCTCCAGAATGTTTCTGCAGACATCTACAAAAATGATCCTGTTTAAAATGACTGGCTATCTTAAGTTAAAAGAAGCTTTGCAATTTTTAGTGGTTTGTCATACAGCAGTATGAATAATTGTCAAAATATTATTGTAAAACATATGAACACAATGTGTCTAATATGGTCAGTGGTGCTACACAGCTTGCTGTTACTACACTTACAAAAAGGTGAACCTTAGCAAAACAAAAATTCATTGTAATTCTCTACTAACTGAACAAATCTAGCAATTTACAGTATGTATTAAAACAGTCCATCAGTGGACAGATGCAATGCTGTTAATGGTTAATTTAACCCCTGGATAATATACATCCCATAATCCACATCTGATTTAATAAATGGTCATTTTTAAAAAGATGACACTTTTTCTTATTATTTGTATTAAAGTCTCTGTCTGACCAGAAGTTGTTTTCACAGGGTGAAATGTTTGTCTGAACTAATTCTCTTCAGCAGCCTCTAGCTGGGCCTTGTTTCATGCCACTGATATTGTGCTTGTAGGGGGGGGGGGGGAGAGAGAAAGTTGGGGGGGTGCTTATTTAGCCATTTACTTTATTGCGAAAAGCTGAATTCAAAATGATGTTACTTTTGATTGTAAACCTTCAGTTTCCCCAGCCTGAGTAAGAGATCCAACAATGAGACTTTGGAATTTTACCCATTTGAAATAAAAATTAAATGGATTATTGATTGCAGTCACTCAGATCGAGTCAACTCAGAACGGTGGACAATTCCTGAATGACACCTAACGCACTCCTTAAACGAGCCCCAGTACCACTGAAACGCAACTTCAGGATTGCAGAAGTCACCAATTTGGTGCCCTGTAGACTGCAATGACATTGAAAATAAAGACCATATCTGATGAATATGAACACCATTGTCGATTTAATTTCAGAGTCATTTTAGTGCCCTATTAAACTACCCAATCAACTCTGCTTTCTAGGTCTAATATGACCAATGCCAGCCCTTGTTCTTTACCTATGGTACTTCTAGACAACGTATGTAATTTACAGTATACAATTTGGATTCACCATGCATGAATACTTTTGTGTAACATTTAATAGCTCAATCTACATCCAGAATAATTTACATGAAAGGACAATAGTTATTAAACAGAGCTCAATGGGTAACCATGGTAACTGAGTGTATCCAGGGGGGGTAGATAGGGAGGAGGAGGAAGAGGAGGTGGGGGGAGGGGGGGAGGGGGAAGAGGAGGAAGAGAAGAGAGAACAAAAAAAAACAAAAAAATCAATGCTATCAGCGGCACTCCCAGACCTTTACCGTTTGATCTACGCTTCCAGTGACAACAAATGGACCCGCCTTGTGGAAATCTGGAGGGACAAAACATAAAACATAATCAGGAAAAATAAGGATAACTTTATTAACCCATGCAGATCAAAGGGTTGCAGGTTTAATTCTAGATCTTTTCTGAGTTAGCTGATCTCGGCTGGAGGTAATATAATTGGTCTCGGTGCCCCCAACACCCCCACTCCCCTGGGATAGAGAGGGGAATGATGAGGTAGATTACACTCCTGCCAATGGCACTCTGGAGCTTACTAGCAAAAAAAAGTGTACAAGCAGCTTGGGGTAAACCACAATCAGACTTTATTCTGGAGCAACTGAATCTGTAAATCACTATAAATAAACCTTTGTTCTACCAACTGCCCTGTGGCAAATAACCAAAGCATTGGTATTTCAAAATATAATCCAATGTTATTTCCCTTTCAACTTTCCTCGCTCAACTTTAATTCCAGTCCACTACCTCGACAACAATTTGAAATCTATATAATGCCCAAGTTCTTTAATTTATGTTTTAAATCGGTACATGCACAAACGTATTTTGCATCTTCCACAATAGATTACCTATGTGCTAGTACATGCTATTGTCTGTGGTTAGGGACCACACGTCACCAATCTACATTAAGAATGCCAGCCAGTTTCAACATGAAGACTGAAATATGCAGCGTAGGAGTTCTAAGTATGCAAATGTTCATTCACTTTCTCTACAGTTGAACACACAAAATATACAAATCAATTTTGCACCTTATACATGTCTAATTCAATCCATTATTCTCATGCATATTCATAAAGCTCTCATAAATATGACCTTCAAATTAAACGAGCAAATTTACCACATTTGAAAATCTCTCCGCCTCGCACTCTCCCTCACCTCCTTCAAGACCCGTCTCAAGATCCTCCTCTTTGACTGTACCTTCAGTCACCCTCCTTCCCCCCTTGCCCCCACCTTCCCTGATCCCGACCCACAGCTTGGGTCTGAAACACTGATTATCCAGGGCCTTGGAACGTCCTCCCGATGTGAAGGGCGCAATACAAATGTATTCTTGTTGTTGTTAGTATGCAAATAGAAACCACTTTAAAGTGAACGAGCTAAATACTGTTTACATGCCCACAAGAATCCTTAAATCCGAATCATACAGAATCTGACCAGTTTATCATTTGACAGAATAATTAAGGCATAGGCTATTAGAATGATACATACCAAGAGAGGTAACGAAGTGTTCATGTGCATTCAGGGTTTTCATGCACCGTTTGTTCTTGTAGTCCCACACTCTAATAGTTTTGTCATCAGCGCAGCTCACAATAAACTTTCCTCCAGGATGAAACAGGACACCACGTACCCAGTTATCATGGCCAACCTAAATTGAACAAAGTACATTCTCATTAACGGTCCAGGACTTCAAATACACACACAAATACACACTTATACATTTTATACACGTATAAAGCATTTTGAGAGGTTGCTGGGGTCTCTTTTCTAAAATGAAGTGGGACAAACATTTACGCGACTTTTTTTTTGTTGCCATTTACACTCTTTAACCACCTCCGCCCGAACCCCACCCCCAACCCCCACTCAAAACCCTTCACAAATTTTAATCATTTTCCCTTTGTGCACCTGGGCCATGATTTTCCGGGTTAACTGAGTGTCGCTCACCACACTTCTGGTATACCACAGGCTCAGGGTCCTGGGCTACAAGCACAACTGTGCTATACCAGGGTGCATTATAACTGTGTGACTGTAAATTAACTATTGCATTAATTATATACATTACTCAACTTGGATCTCAATTTATGAAATAATAATTCCTTAAAAAAATAAAAATAATAATTTGGTCACTCAATCCACAACTGTTTGTGGGACACTGATGTGTGCAATTCATTGCCGCGTTTGGCCCACAAGATACAATCAATTCACTTGGCAGTATATTCGGTGAAGCGCTTTGAGACTTCTTGAAGAAATGATGAAGCGCTATATCAAATGCAAGGATTATGATTATGTTATTATACAACTACTCACCAGTGTCATAAGGCACATTCCAATGCTAATATCCCACATCTTAATTGTCTTGTCTCTGGATCCAGAAAGAAGGAAAGGTCCAGGCTTGCCACTCTTTTTAGCCTGAAAAGGATTAGAGTTGAAGGTTTCATACCAATTCAAGTAATTAAGATTTTCTATTTTTCAAGTACTTGATTTGCAAAGTGGCAACCTATATAAGATTACCCAAATTTAAAAAAATCCTATACCAAACTTTTTTTTATATTCAGTTGGAACACCACAAAATTCATCTCACCTCATCTAACCTGTGGGAAGAGATTTATTTGGTGTAATTGATGACTTTTTTAAAAAACATATTCACTATTCAAATGAAATATCTGATCTTGGAAATCATTTGATTCTTTCAAATACAGATTAGATAGTTTTTTTTAAAGAAATAATATTATGGGATATAGTACGTAGGTAGTTTGGGACATATGTGCATCCGACCGCCAGGAAGGTGGAAGGCAAGCTAGAGGGACTTTGGTCTTTTTTCATCTAGCATTTCTTATGTTCTTATAAAATACTATGCCAAAAAAAATGCATCTCATGTGGGAAGCAATTTAAAATGAGCAAAGCAGGATTACTTTGGTAATTCTATTTCCATTAATAAAGTCTCCATTCAGCGAAATAGGTACTCTAATGTCTGGAGTAATCTTCAGTTGTTGCACTCTACATTGCATTTGACATGAAACCATTTGAAATGTGCAGTGAATGCTGGGTCCTATCATAACTATTGTTAGTCTAAATTAAAGGTCTCAAGGTAGAAAATAACAGCTGATGTAACAAAAAATTTAACTAGCAAATACTTCCAAAATCCAAAAGGGATTCCGCCATCTGTGGTGAACTTCTAATTGACAATCTGGCTAGCAGAAAGCATTGAGCCAACAGTGGGGAAGGATAACGGTCACAGTGGGAGACACAACATGGTCGATATGCCCACAAGGCTCTAAAGCACACATTAATCACGAGCAAAACTATAAATCTGGCCATAGGAGCCATCAAACTGCACAACCCTTTGAGAACTGTAACAGCCTTCCTGTCCAAAACAAATCAAATATTCAAGAGTTTATTCCTATTTAGCCCACTCTACTGAAATTTACAGAAAACACTTGTACACATTAAAAAAAAGAATGGTTTGAAAGCTGAATAATTCCCTCAATAAATCAAAAGGAGCTCAAGTAATTCAATGGCAAGTTACCAGCTGAAATTATCTCTGCTACTGCTGCTTGCAAAGTGCTTCAACATTTGCACAAATAATTTTCAATTCTGGTTCTTTGGGGGTTCAATATGACAGTATTATAGGAGAAATATTTGAATTCTTAACCGTGTGGTTCAGTATTAACAATGGATGGCATTATATTCCCCAAACTCCTAAAAGCAGTATTAAGAGTCAAGGACCAGAAGCTCTCACAAATACAATCTAGTATCGTACGATTACTTGAATGACAAATAGGGAATGTTGAAGCTAATGTTACTTTTGTATGGTGAGTGTACATGTACCTTCCTTCCATGGATGGTATTCTGCATTATCCCAAGTTTGTCAGTTTAAACTGACATTTTCCAGTGCACAGCAAATAACAGCAATATAATCTGTGCGCACACACTCGCTCATCATAGTTCTGCCACCACTGTTAGGGATAGAAGCAGTGCAAGGACTCTCATCAGTAGCCTGTCATCTACAAAGAAAAACCTTGGGGGAGGAAGAAAGCTGCAATGTGCTATTCCCTAAACTGAATGACCAAGGTATGGATTTCTCTGGTGCTCAAGGTCACTAATTGCCAATCACATCTAACAAAAAGACATTGGATTACCTTTACAGTACAAAACAGTTTATTTAACTGAGTACATTACAATGGGAAAGGAAAAATCTAATATGTTTGACCTTTAAATTGACTTCTCTATTGAAAATCATCCTTTCAACTTTAATACTTGATCTAACAGAGTGAAGAGATCGGATTCATCTATAATTGGTGGTTTAACAGTAACAAGTAATTGCACTCTTATTCTTGCAAAATGCAGATACAACAGCACCATTCCAAATGTATGCAATCCTACCTCAGATCCTGTAGCTTCCAAAACTGTTGGGTAAGAGCTCTCTGGTGCCCACGAAAGGCATTCTACAACATGTTCGTGCTCCCTAAGCTCAGCTTTGCACTCCTTTGTCGCTACCACCCACACACGCACTGTCTGGTCATTAGAACAGCTGGCCAGAAGAGTGCCATCCTGGTTGGGTCGTACCATGCGCACCCATTCTCTATGTCCTGTGAAAGTCTTCACACAATAACTGTTGAGCAAAAAAAAATTTAAAAAAATGCATTTAAGATCACCAGTCCAGTGCTTTCACACAAAGTGAAAACACAAGTACTAAACAGCATGGCTAACCACAAGGTAAATCATATTCTCTACCAAGTGGCATACTACAACAACAGTTAGCATTTATATAGCGCCCTTCATGCAGGGTAGCGTCCCGGAGTGCTACATTTACAATATCTAAAATTGTATTAGCTGCAAGTCTAAACACTTTTGAGAGATTAATTTCACGTCTAAAATATTCCTCATGTACTCACCCAGTCTGCACCTCCCACATTTTCATGGTTTTATCCCTTGAGGCAGACACTATATGATCTCCATTAGGCATGATAGCTACTGATGAAACATTATGATCGTGGCCTGAGAAAAGAGAATTACATGAGATGGTGTTTAACAAAAGGAAAAATCAAACATCAGAATTCTATCGTTAGCTTTGCATTTTTTTCGTCTCAAATCATAAAATACTGCTGAATATTTCAGAATGACTACTCTTCCCTGCACCTCCACTCTATAAGGTTATAAAGTAACAGAATGCGTTGGGATATTTAGAATAAATATTTTCTCAAAAACCAAGCTTTTTTAATAAAGTTCCCTTAATCGCAATTATCCCAAAATCTATTACGGACATTCAGAATAACCAGTTCCTGACTGCATGTCCAGTGCTGTACGACTGTACTGTAAGCAGCCATTGGTCATGTAAAAGGGAGCAAATTGAGCTTGCTCATAACTAATGCAAGTTAACAGAAAATCTGAACTGGGTTGTAATTAGAAGCGCCAACTGAAGCCCAAATCATAAATGAGGTTAAATTTGCAATTTGTACAGTGGTAACTCACCTCACTTTTTTTTTCCATTTCACCATTATACAGCAATAAACTTATGAGCCAGGTTAACCTGATTCCTCAGTCTGTTTGCTGACCTTATTTACGAGTTTCTGCTGTTATTTCTTTGGGGTCAACTTTATCACATCTTCAATTTCAAATCATTTCCTACACTCATGTAATTTTTAAAAAGTGCCAAACAGAGGCAAATCAAACATATACATCAGTCACAAACAGAAAAAAATCTAATGGCCGGAAGTATAAAATGGCTGGAGCAGGACACTATAAACACCCTCCTCGAACGAGACACCGTAAAATATGAGAAATACATATGTCAAAGCAAATGAATAACAGTAATTAAAAGCTAAAAGGCTGTAATATCTGTTACCTTTCTGCTAGGCCAAGTCTAATCTTTCCTACTATCACTAATCCTGAACACAAGACTCCCAAATCTTTAAAATATTAATTGGAAGGAGGAGGGCAAAGAGAAAGCCAAAAGCCATAATCCCACAGATCAAAGGACATTTTGCCCTCATGTTTTAGGATATCCGAACTCAAGATTGTATTATATCCTTGCAGCAACTCCATATGTGTGATTTAATGTTTATACTTCCAAATTAAAAACTCCCAATAGAACTAGGTGATAGCAAATACCAAAGTTACTCAAATAGAAAAAAAGTTAAAGATAAAGTGCAGCGAGTATATATTTGTAAACACAATCCTCCGTATGTTAAAATTCCTAACCATAACTCTGTCACTGTGGGGATGGTGCTCTGCAGAGGTCTGATGTTTCCTGTTTTAAGAGGGGGGGAAAAAAAACAGGTGATAGTCAGGTGACAGAACTACTATTACGCAACTCGTAATCATCAGTTTCACAGTGACACTGAGATACCTGGAAGCACATAGCCTACTTTCATGACTGAGGATGATCTTGAAAGAGATGAAAAGGAAAAGGAAGGAAATGCATTTCTTTTCAAAAAGAATTGCAGAAAAATTGCTTAAGCACAACACAAAATAATGTGCTGCCAGGAAATAAAAAATCTCTGCACTAGTGTTTTCATGGCGATAAATTAAGTCTGCTGCTAAAATAAGACAGTACTGTTCCGCTCATGCTTGCAATCTTCTTGGACAGAAAAATGCCTGTATCTGCTTCTCTTCTCCGTGCCCAAAATCTAATCCAATTCTTACCATGCATGGTCCGAATGCACTCAAAGCTCTGAAAATCCCAAAGCTTGATGGTCATATCAGCAGAGCAGGATGCCAGCAGCTTGCCAGTCTGATCAAAGGAGATGTCTTGTACAGAGTCTGTGTGACCTTTCAGTGTACGTTCAAAATCTCCAGTTTCGTAGTCCCAGACCTGTCAGGTGAGCAGAAAGCTAGAATTAAATTGTTGGTTTGTTTGCTAAATCTACCCTCTTACATTTGAGCACAGCAATAATAATAATAACAATCTTTGCATTTGATATAGTGCCTTATCACATTTCTGAGACATCTCAAAGCGCTTCACAGAATATATTGTAAAGGGATTGACTGTGCAATTTGTTGGCGAAATAAGTCTACAACCTTTGTGAATAATCTAGTCATGAGCACTGCTCCAACAGCATAATCTACCCTCCCATCACAGAAAAAGCATCATCTTAACCCATCCAGGAATATGCATGGCATGTTGACAGCATATCCAAGTTTCTATTTATTCAAAATGGTGTCACAAGTGATTCTTCTAGACTGCGATGACCACCAAAGACTTAGGTATGTAAAAAAGAAAATTAGAATAATCAGTTGACAATTTAAGCATTTTCAGAACCCCATGGACAACAGCAGCATTTTTTGTGCTAGACATTACAACTGGTGTATATAATCAATATACAACGGTCATTAGGGAAACAGTTTTTGTACATCTTGAACTATACTTGCATAATTTCAGGAATAAGGATCTAGTTACTGTAGAATTATCTGGCATAAAAGATACTTTGAAAACTGTGGTACTCAGGTAAAGTTCTCTTCAAAACAAACTAATGTTTCTTAAAAATATGCTTGTGTGTAAGCCTTCCAATACCAGTAAGGCATTGAAAAATACAAGTATTTCTAAAATGTACAATGCATAGCCCATTTGTCTTCATTGTTGTTCAGGATAGTGACGGTCCCATTCACAAACACATACCAAAGCACTAAGAAAACCACTCAATCTTATAAGTTGTCAAACTACTATTTAAATAAAAAATTTCAGGGTGTTCCAGATACAGTCACTTCTTTGAACTTGGTAACATTAAAACTGGACAGTCCCAAGCTGGTGGTTGGGATCGTGAAGTGTAGACAGTGGGCAGGGGAGAGGTGGAAGGAGTTCCAGAGGGTTTGGGCGGAGAGGTAAAGCAGGCCGGAGCCCGCTGAGTGGAGGGAGCGGACAGGTTGGTATGGGGGGGGGGTCACTGAAAAAAAAAAACCCAAACCCTGTTGGAGATGAGAGACACTATTAGGCCTCAGGTAAGGCTCCATAAGATTCAGATAAACATTTCTCGTCTTGAAAGTAAATGTTCAGTTTCTTTTAAATAGGCAACCAACAGCTATTTACATTTATGTTTTCATCATTTATAAAATGTGTTCACTGCCATTTCCCCTTCATAAATACTGTATCATTAATTGCACGCTACTATGTGGACCCCTAAAGGTTACTGGATGCTATAAAATTGTTTTACGCTTTCTTTTGCTTCCCATTTCAAACAATCAAAATTGTGGAGGTCCAATCAAATAAATAGCTATATCAATCAATCTTAATTTCATGTATTCCCTTTGTGCATTCTTTTTGAAAAGCAAGCATCTCAAAACTAAAGGCAAAAATACCAGGATAATTTTACTGCATAATTTGAAGCTATACAATTAGAAAGCCTTTATATGCATTTACATTATTACTAAATATCTGTCTAGCAAGCTAACCATACGGTGATTTCCAAGTGCTGAATCCCTGAATAATTCAATACTTAGTGGTAAACATGGCAAATCAATCGGAGTTTGAAATCACCTATTTTACAAAAAAAGCATTTCTTCTCATAAGCAGTTCATCTCCATTAAGTTTATGAACGCTTCAATGGTTTCAGCAAACTGTCCGTTTCAATTTTAGGACCCAGTACTAAGCAGGATAGCACTTTACTCACCAGCTGACAATGGTCTAATAGCTCTGTGGTAGCTTGCATTCATGCTGAAAAAAATCACTTGCTGAGCAAACGCTCAGAAAAGAATGGGAGCAAATCTGAATTTAAGCCAAATGGAAACTGTGTTCTTCGGATTTCACAATTAAACCTGACACAAAAATACAGAGCAGGATATGGTTCAAGGAAGCCAATGGAGCACAACAAAAACCCTATATTCAATCAAGTGTTCTTTTTTTTCTTTATCTGGACTGCTAAGCTGTTATTTTTATATGAAAAGCTTAACAGAAATTGCACTTAAATTGCAGTTTCAAAGTCAATTTTCCTAAAATGCATAATTACAAGTAGAACAGCAGATATTGCCAAGTTGTAGCCAGAGATGGGATCAAACAATTCCATCCACGAAAACCTAGTTTGCAATGGTTATTGGAGCTCTGCAGAAGAGTGATTTCTATTCATCTTATTCTCATTTTCCACAGTTTCTGCTTAATGTTGGACTAAGCAATAACGAAGAATGGAGTACCATGCCCTTAATGGAATCTAATGGCACAAAATTCAGTCAGCTAATGATCAATTATGCTTGTGGATTGTCATTGTTGGGTTAACCCACCGATTACACAGTATGAAGAATCATGCTGCATTTTACTATTTATCCCAGAGTTCCAAGTTAAGCTGTCCGCACTAGAAGAGATAGCATTAGTTTTCACATTATTGTCCATCAACGAGTACAACATTGATGGTGTTGATCGAAAGAGAAAACAAAGTTGCATATGTTCAGTGGAAATGAAATATTCTAATTTCTCATCGAAAAATAGTTATTGTCACCTCGAGGACAAGCTGAAAAATGGATCCAGAACTCAAGTCAACCATTTAGCAACTGGTTATCTCTGGTAGAAAATAGCAACACTAAGCAATTGCCCGTGGTTAGTTTTCTTTAGTCTTAGATGCTTTTGATCATTCTCCTTCCCACCCCCCTTGCCCTCTGCCCTCCCCAATCACCAGCTCAGGTCCGAAACACTGATTGTCCAGCGCCTTGGGATGTCCTCCCGAAGTGAAAGGCGCTATACAAATGTAATTTTGTTGTTGTTGATACTGAAATGTAGAAAATATTTTCACTTTAATTAAACAAGAATTCTTTACCTTTATTGTAGCATCTTCAGAAGCCGATACCATAACACTGAAAACTGGGTGAAAAATGACTCGTGTGACTGGACTTCTGTGTCCGCTCAGAGCGTATCTTTCTGGAGGACGAGGGATCCACTCTTTGGGGTCACGCTTCTGACCCAGAGGGCCAGCTGAAGTGAACTCCTCTTTTGCCTCATTGAGTTTCGATTCTAATTCCATAACCTGTTTGATAACAATAATTTAAAAAATCAGTATTTTAATATTTAACCATATTGATTCAATTAACCTAGTAGAAAGGTACACACCGGGAACAGATTTATTAAAGTAACAAAAGTTCAAATATGAATGGGTTGAATTCACAGTTGTCTTCAAAAATATTTTACGGTTGATACTTTAACTTGCCTAAATGCAATTTCTTTTTGCATTGAAATTATATAGCAAGCATCAACTCTCTAAATAGAGATGGTATGCAGTGAACAAATGCAACATAAAGTTCACCCAAGTTCTTTGAAATGCTGTCTTATCCTGGTAACTCACCTTCTTTTGTAGTCTTATCACCGAGGTCCATTTCTTTTCCAGCAGTCCAGCATACTTCTTGTCTAATTCTTCATTCTACGAATTAAAAACTAAATTAGCCTCAAGAATACCAAAACAAAGTCCAAAAATAAACTTTGCGGCTGTTTTGAGCTAAGAAACTCGCAAAACAAAGAAGGGAGAGAGAGACCCATAGAACAGAGAGGAAAGAAAAAACAAATCTTGTACGCAACAGAAATATGCCCTCAAGTCAGTGGTCCTGTTCATATTGGGAGAAGAACACAGAATAATCCAGATTCCTTTCTTTCGTCTTTCACCTCCCACCCCATTAAAGATCAGAGCTGTCTTTCAAAGACAACAATTATAGCTACAGTTGTCCTGGCAGCACATTTGTTGTTGCAAGCAAACACTCTGATTATCTAGCATTTGGAGCCACTGCCACAAAGGAAATAGCCTCAACTGTATCCAAGATTGTTGTCCACTGCGTTATTTTAATAATAATAATAATAATCCTTGCATTTGATATAGCGCTTTTCACATCGGGAGGACGTCCCAAAGCGCTTCACAGAACACACTGTAAAGTGAATTGACTGTATATTTGTGGGCGAACGCGGCAGCCAATTGTGCACAGCAATGTCCCACAAACAGTCATAGATTGAAAATGACCAATTTATTATTGTTTTGGGTTTTGGAGGGATTATTATTAGGCTCTGTGTGGAGTAAGGAAACTTGCCCAAGGTTTAGCCCTCTGCCTGGAATTGAACTCAGGTCTCTCGCTTGCAAAGCGAGTGCTCTAACCACTGAGCTACAGGACTCCACAATATTCTATCACATTATATATTAGCATGGCACAATTGCTGCGCAACAAGAATTTTCCCTCCAACATTTATATAAGTGGTGCTACTTTTTCCTGCAGATGGATTACATTCCAGTTTTAACAAGCAAACAATTTGACTTACCATATCTAACTCTGCTTCCTTCTTAAAAACTGAATAAGCCTCTTCATAGCCATTAGAACGAAGGTAATCAGCTATAGCTCGATTTCTGAAAAAGATAAAACGTCTGTTAAAGCATAGGGTAAAGTTTATTTTATCAAAGAGCAGAATTGCCATTAGCTATTCATATTGTTTGTCAGGTTGCACTCTCTACTGAACTCATGCAGCAAAGATGCAGATCTGCCAATACAAAAGAATGCTGCTTCCTTACAATAGAAAGTTTTGCCAATTACAGAAGCTAAAATGCAACATCACACTTACAATGGCACAAGAACAACTTTGCATTAATGGCACAAGTGTGAAAAGAAAATTCAGTAATGACAGTTCGAGATTCATTGTCCTTTCACTTTTCAATTAAACCTAATAATCTGATAAATGTCTGCCTCAGTTGGCTAGCACTCTCAGCTCCGAGTCATAAAAGTGTGTCGTCAAGTCCCACGTGGGAACTTGAAGTCTAAGCTGACAGTCCAATACAGCGCTGGGGGTGTACTGCATTGTTGGTGGTGCAGTTCTTCGGTCCTATCTACCTGTTTCAGGTGGAAGTTAAAGATCCCAACAACAACTGGAGTATTTCTACTTTATTCTATTGTCCCATAGATTAAAGATACAAGTCAATTTTTAATGCCTTGAAAAGGTGAGCTACAAAAAGATAAGGCCTATAATAATCATTGCATTTGATACAGTGCCTTAGAATGTCAGAACGCTTCAAAGGGCTTCAAATCGGTGTCAAATAAAGACAAACCATCCTTAGCCAAACCTGGTAGAAAATATGCACACAGGACGGTTTGTAACATTTCTGGTTAAGACAGAGGGTGAAACTCCCTTCCATTTCTGACTCGTGCCATGAGATACTTAACATCCACCTGAACAGGAGAACACCTTTGACAATACAATGCTTCCTCTAGAACTGAACTGAGTTTCAAATTAGACTGTGAACACAAAAGTCCAAAGTGACAATCTTCTACCAAAAGAACCAGACTGGAAAGGTCTGAGGCAGGCAGACATCAACACTATGTATAATAATAATAAACCTTGCATTTGATATAGCGCTTTTCACGTCTTCTAGACGTCTCAAAGCTCTTACAGAATAAACTGTAGAGTGAATTGACTGAATGTGTGGGCGAAATGCAGCAGCCAATTGCACACAGCAGCAGCGTCCCACAAACAGTCGTGGATTGAAATGACCAATTTATTTATTATTGGTTTTTTTCTTGAGGGATTATTATCAGGCGTGTGGAATAAGGAAACTTGCCCAAGGTTTCACTCTGCCGGGAATCGAACCCAGGTCTCTCACTTGCAAAGCAAAGTGCTCTAACCACTGAGCTACAGGGCTCCACCGACCGCACAATAGAGTACATTTTGCCCACAAAATATAGTCAATTCACTTTACAGTATATTCTGTGAAGCACTGCAAGATATCTCAAAGACATGGTGTATGAGTAGCTTTAAGGGAGGTCTGTTTAATTCTAAACTAAGTGATTTACATTCGGTTAACTGAGAATGAACTGTGCATGTGCCAAAGCTTTATTGATGTCATAATGGCCGAAGTCCAAACTTTCGACTTTGCATCAAACAAAGCCAGTTTGCATCAGAATTTCCCAGTTATAACGATCAAAAATTCAACTCTACACAAGTATCAGTTTCATTTTTAAGAACATCAGTTCATCTATTTGGAAGATAGCACATATTGATGACACAATGGCATACATAGTGGTCCAAGGTCTGGACTGAGTGGAGTGTGCTTCTCCGGGTCAATATTGATGCTGCATGGATTAGGCCTTTGTCGCCAAATTGGCACCACCCGCCCTGTCTGCTCAATCAATGCTGAATTTTAGAAACTTCTGTAGCGTCAGTACTTCCGTATGTGCTGGTACAATTTCAGAGCTTCTAAATTATAATTTACATTTTTAGGGGTTTTGGTTTATCATATCAGTTGGGATCAGGGCCTGTTTGAACAGGTTCACGCAATCAACACTAATCTCTTTATTTAGGTCAGCTTTTCCTTACACTTCCTGCAGAAATTGATGTACAAACCGAAAAACGATGCTTAAATTTAAGATTCTTACATTCTCCTTACTTCTAGAGCTTTGTAGTTGTAACAATACTTTTAATGTTGGCTGTATTGCTTCAACTGAAGCAATCATATTTGATATTTCATATGTGAAGCAAAATATGGGCATTTCCATCAGGATGTTATTGAACAGCCATCAGCAGCAACAAATTTACCCTCATAATAATTCTTGTTTAGAGATTAGCCAATTACAATTAAGGAAACCAATATGCACAAAGTTATAAAAATCCTTGCATTTGGTATAGCTCCGTCCATATAAAAAAGACATCTCAAAGCACTTCATAGGATTTCTAGCAAAGTGTAGTGAGTGTATTTGTTGGTGAACGTAGCAACCCATTTGTTCATCTCAGTTAACATAAGTAAAATGGTAAAAAAAACCTAACCACTCAGAAGAAGAATGTGAAAGAAAATAGTGAGCTTAGAATTTAGACTGCCTCGCAGCACATCAAACTGAGAATAATTTCAGAGGTCTTGAAAACAAGACCGTAAATGGAACTTAAACTTTGATATTCCTTAAATAAATCAATGCACAAAAAATACTGTTCCAAAATTAATTCAGCTAATTTGTCACAAAACCAAAAGCAGACTTGTGCACAAAACCAACTGCGGATGAATGTTGCTCTGAAACATTTTTGAAGGAAATCTCAACACCACACATAGGCCAGCCTACTAAAACAGACATAGGTCTAACTACAGAGGTTTAGGCAAGGTACTGAAAATCAAGAAGTGATGTAAACATTTTATTTAGATAAGGCGATCTTACTTCCTGAACAGTTCTTGTTCATGGTTTTTTGTCTTCCATTTATGTTGAAGAACTTCTTTGCAAAACCTCAGCTTTCCATATAAATTCTAAAGAAAAACTGAGGAAACCTAATCCCAAAGCACCATAACTAAGACTTATTGTATTCTGCACAAACGTTATTGGCTTGCTGAGATAATTCTGTTAATCACCTACAGATAGAAATAAGATCAAGCACTTAGTATTGGTGCATTTTTCTCTCGTGTTAAAAGGCAGATACAAAGACATACATAAATTGTGATCAACATACCAACATACTTGCGCGCATGCACAGGCAGACACAGTTACAAAGGAAGATGCTACAGTACAAAAATCAACAGCAATATCACCAAATGACTTTTTGACACAACTGGGTAAATGAGGCAGCATCACACAAATCCAGGCATTTCCTCACAAAGAAGTCAAGAATAAAGCCACTCCCTTTGCAAAAACTAACAGGGCTCTCAAAAACATAGGCAGATGCCTACGTAAGTCACTAATTTGGTCCCTCCCTCTCCCCAACAGCAAGGAAAATGACGCATGAAGAACTATATAGAATCAATAGAAAAATTCTCACACAGAATGATATGAAGGATATTTCTTATGCTATATTCAGTTTATAGAAAATGGTTAGTGAGTACGTTTCTTTTTAAATTGCTTGCAGGACTTCTAGGTGAAATAGCATTCAACATGTTTTAAATGTTGTAGCAAAACACATCAATCTTAACGTATTTAATAAATGATTGCAGTTTCTCCACATTTCGACAATTTAGTTGCTTTTAACACTCATCCCTCTTTCTGGCGCTATTGCCCAAACAGAATGTTTGGACAAATAGAATAAATATCTATACAATTGTGCTTGAAGAATCCAAATACAGGGAAAGAGACCAAACTCTTGCCTTCGTTTCCTCGCTCATCTAAATAAATGCATGTTGCGGAGTATTCATCCTTGAACGCTACTGAAAAATAGTACATTGTGGCTTTAAGAAACACAAGCCAAAGATCTGGAGCAGAATACCAGACATAAAACAAGTCGAGAGCAGCCAATATCATCAGCATGGCGTGACTAAGGGGAAGTATACTGCTTCTTGTGGCATTATCTCATCTCCCAAATACGCACAAATCTGAGTACTCAATCCCAACCACCTTAAACTTTCAACTGTCTACAGCAGCATCAATAACTGCTTTTCAACTACTGGATTTCAGATTTACAATAAAGGGTTCTCAGCAGCAAGCATTCAGTGAACAACAAAGCGTACAGGGATGATAAAAATCAGAGGAACTGCTACATTTTCTAACAGAAACTGCTAAAGTTTTGCAGAACTTGGGCAGAAAAGAACTTGTGCTTTCGAATACTAAACCAATTTTAAAAAACATTGTACACTAGCTTTCATAACATTGCACAACCAAAAATTCAAACAATAATATTTTCAAAACATACTAGAAATTAAGGAGTGTTCTGTACATTTTTCATTCTTCTATAACATTTGCCATAAAAACAAATGTTGCAGATGATTCATGAGCAAAGCACACATTCTGAAAAGCTGCAAAAGGCTTAGTATTCAAGAGTTAAATCCAATACTTTTCTTTGACAGAATGCAGATTGGTCAGCTGAAGGTTTTACGCAGTCACAGTGCCCCTCTCCATAAAATAGTGTTGTGCTTGAAAGTGACAAAATGCAACAATCTAATATATGTGGACGGGTCACAGAGCAAACATCTGGCTGCTTGGAACACTGAAGGGCTGGTTTACTAAGATAACTTAAAAATAAAATGCATCACCGCATTTCCATTCTCTTTAGACTGAAAACATAATTCCCTTAACATCTCTGAAGATTATTCCAGCATCGTTGAATCAAGATAATCAAATGGTAGCTTTTCGAAATCATCTCACCTTGGCTTCAGCAACCACCAACAGACTTTGCACATGTTAACATCAATTATGCTTATTCAGACTCCAGGTAATATGATTATTTGTTATACCTGGAGATAAGTGATCTTTATTATGCTTTTTCTTTCTGTTCGCAATCCTAACTTATGTTAATGCCATTTATCAGTCTTGCAGGTGCGGTTTTCTTGGTGACCAATTGCAGACTCGGTCAGGCTGCTTTATGGTGCACTGATTTAACATTTGCTTATAAACGGTTACTCTGTTCTCAGTCCATCATGGGAGAACTATCCAATGTGTGAAATGGTGGGCATAATGCTGCTTAAGTTAGAAATACATACAAGGCAAAATAAGATTTCCCATATCATTTCTCTTTCAATTCACTATTTTGAAATAAACTTTAAGTTACAATAAATATAAATTACTTATTTCTAATTTTCTGTTGTTTATAATACAAGGTGCTTTCGAAACCAGAAAAGCCATCAATACCTTGACTAACCCACCCACAGTAACCCATTATATGGTAATGCTTCCAATTTCTGGATCTTTACTGCGTTTTAAATACTGAAAAATTGAAAGCTCAAAATCTCAATAAAGTATTCAAGTGAACAAGATGATAGGCAAAAAATGTTAGTGGGGTGGTTAATGTAAGTAGTGAGAGAATTAATTCAACATGGGCAACAACAGATTGGATAATTAAGGAATTAGCGCATTTAGATTCTATAGAACAAACATCAACTCAGACACCTATATCCATCCAGCCCTTATCCACGAGAATGACATGAGCTCACAAAGCTCAGACAAAGCATTTGGTCATTTTGATGAATGGAGGCTTATCTCTGGATTTCCCCCTTCCCAATCTGTTTTTCATATGTTTGTTCTCATTTACACGTTTGACTAAAACTAGAATGGGAAAAAGCTTGGCCAGGAATAATTCATACCATTAACAAAAGCTGATGCAGCCACGATGGCGGTTTCTTGAGGTTGGTAAAAAAAAACGCAGAGAGCAAAACTACACCACTTCCTATCACTTGTCTTATTTCAAGAAATAATTCACAACAAACTGGCCCGATGTGGTAGAATTTCACAGACACCGGTCAAACTGTGATCCCTCACTTAAGTGACCTTAACGTGTGACAACTGAACCATTGAAAAGAGACTCTAGGAATAACAATTTATAATATAATAAATGATGATTATATCATAATTAAAATTTATCAGGTTCCATGCTTCAAATGTCCAAAGTGTTTAAGACTATATTCTTCTTAGCTCATGAACAAGAAAGAACTTCCGATTAAAAGTAAGCAGACTGAACTATCATGACTTATTCTAGCCTTTAAAAGCGCTATGTCAAATGCAAGGATTATTATTATTATATCCACAAATACAGTGGGGGAATAATAATGTCATCCAGGTTCTTGAGCCAACCAGATAGCAAAGAACACCGACAAAATACACCCAATACAAAAGTAAGACTGTCACAATAGTGAAAACAAGTCATACCTCGTTAGATATAGCTAACCAGTCAACCTTTATGGTCCATGGGGTAGGATACCATTCATAATAAGAATTATACTTAAGCAATTGTACTTCAAAAATCCTTTATTTTTTCTAGATTAGTTTGATCCACTTTCACCACACCACTTTATATTCACTTTTAGCATTCATGTGTCCCTCTACAGTATATTAATAGAATCTAATAGTATCATGCAAGTGTTTTAAAAAAAAGCATCTGTTTTCAGTTGGTCTAAACCTTCACTCTCTTCTGATGGTTCCTTTGCTAGCTCCATGCAGGAATTGCCAGTGCAGTTGGGAAAGGTAGATACCATTTGCTGAACAAAAATTACAATCCTTTGCATCCAGAGCATTCCATGTGCTGATGTTTTAATTTACACTGCACTGTGCTGAGCAAACATTGCCTCCTTTCCACAGGGAATAGTCACTTAAGGCAGCCATCATACAGCCCCATTAACACCTGAAAAGCAGCAGTGTGAGTTGAAAGAAAAAAGGAATATCAAATCATTTACCCATAACTAAAATAAATCTTTAACAAGCAAGCACTTGTTGTAAAAATCCACGGCATCGGGGTTAAAATTCTATAAATCCTACGACATTTCGATAGGCTCTATCTATAAGTGATTTTGGAGGATGGAAGACGTTGCACCAATCACATTGAGCCAAAAACGGTTTCTGGCTATCCATTCTATAAAACTGACATATACACTGTGAAAGACCATGTACAAAATGAGTATTTAATTATTTCTTCAAGGCATAATATTCCATAGTGTGAACATTACACATCATGAAAATGCAGCACTCAGATCAAATTTCTTTGAATCATTTTGAAGGATTCTTTTAATGAGCTTTTGCACTGTAATTAAAATTCCAGCTTCATTTATAAAAGGTCAAATAATATTTTTCTTAAAAAAGGCAGAAAACGACTATTCATCCTGATGTTGAATTTAATTCTTTTACAAAATTTTTTTATTACCTTGCCCCATTAAGTCAAACATAGTAGTACTATTTTGATAGATCTTAATCAATAACAATTTGACCTACCATTGATGCATATAAATTGATACAGTTTTACTGAGGCTCAATGTTTGTGGCAGAAAGTCTGCCCTGAAAATACACAGTAACACAATAAAATTCCAAAGTCCTGACTCAGAGCAGCCTACATCATTGTTCAAGTCAACTGACTTCAACCACTTAAGTGTTCCTCCAGACGCTCCCTATTCATTGTAGCAATCAAGACAAATCTAGAAAAAAACTGTCAGAACTCAATCACTCATTCAATCATAATCATCAATGTTCAAAAACCACTTCTCTGTGAATAATTAACTATGTTTGATATGCTTTCTAAAATGCTTCAACACAGGTACAAACTTTACTCATTCTAACTAACGAGCAAACAGATAATAATATTCCTTGCATTTGATATAGTGCCTTATCACATATTCAAGCCATCTCAAAGCGCTTCACAGTACATTTCGCCCACAAATTATACAGTCAATTCACTTTACAGTATATTCTGTTATTAATTGTAACATATTGTAAAGTGAACTGACGACAAACAGTCACGGATTGAGTGACCAATTGTATTCTTATTAAGTTGGTATACATTTTAGAAAAATGATTGTCCAACAGCTTGATATGGACACAAGTACACATTTTTAGTATATTGTATAAATAAAATGTACTGTGTATTGAAACAGATGATTCCTTTGGGTAAAAATAAGCCATCACAAATGTAAAAAAGTAGAATAACCAGAAAGATGTATAATTTTATGAGCGTCTTTTGGATAAATCAAGACAATTGACAAATATGATCTATGATTAAATATACATGAAATACCAAAAACATCTAAAATGAGTTAGGTCAGCATGATCCAGCTGGCATATGTGTGAGAGGTGAGAAAGGGGGAGTGAGAGAGAGACTGTGTGAAAGAGGGAGAGAAAGAGAGGGAGAGCGATTGACAGAGGGGGGGGAGAAGAGCAAAAAGGGAAACAGAGAGTGGGTGGGGGAGAGAGAGTGATTGGCAGAGTGTATGTGTGATAGTGTGAGTGAGAGGGGAAGATTGAGAGAGAGAGAGAGAGAGAGAGAGAGAGAGAATGTGAAGGAGAGGGGAGAGAGTGAATGTGAGAGGGAGAGAAAGAAACAGAGTGTGTGAGAGGGAATAGAGAATGTGTGGGGGAGAGAGGGGAATTGAGAGAGTTAATTGAGAGAGTGTGTGAGAGAGTGATTGAGAGGGAGGAGGTGTGTGAGAGGTGTCCTTCATTCCAACCCCCGCTTCCCCTCCTCCCCACTATGACCTCCCGACCTGGCTGTTCCCTTTGCAGAGCTTGCTTCATGTCCCCACCCCCCATTTTGCCCCCTCCTCTACGGAGTCCATCTGACTCGCTCCCTCCCTTCTACAAGACCTAACTCTTTGACCTCACTTTCGGTCATCTGTTCCCCTCCCCATCCCACCTCTCTCAGCTCCAACCCCCAGCTCAGGTGCCCAAGTGACAAGTGTTGAGTGCTTAGAGATGTCCTTTCAACATGAAAAGGTTGCTGTGTAAATGCTGTTGTGTTTCTGGAAGGGAAATATGAAATATTGTTTAGCCGGCCCGCAAAACTTTTGCAAAAAGGGAAATTGGCCTTTGACAGTCAAAAGGTTGCACCATCCTGAGTTAGGTTATCTCAGCCAATATAGTGATGTACTGCAGATGTTACAATTTCTGAAAACACATTATCGAAGTGTGCTGGAAAGTGCATTTCTTTCTGGAAGTAAGCAATTACTTGAATTGAGGAACCAAAAACAAAGGGAGTGAAATTTCCCTTGCCTCAAACTATGAATAATTACTCTGTATAGATTTTAATAAAGAACTTTTCCCAGATTTAGATGAAAGCAGCAACAATACACTACGGAGCTTCCCATCAATTACCAATTCCTTCACTACATTCTTAGATTAGAACTTTCATGAGATGGCAATTACAGATCTTTTCAAGTTACTGCTGTTTTGCTTATTTCCCCTCCTATTGTACTGTTAACCAATGATGGTAAAACAATTAAATTGTATACTAGACATCATTTTCATTGTTTTAAAACATAAGATGCACCCCTTCCATTTCCACCAACAACTTGCATCTACACACCAGCAACTTTAATGCATTATAACTGATTAACAGAACAATGCAAATTAAAATCAACAAATCTTTGTTTATGATCAAAGCTTCAAGAAGATGGTGCTATTTCAAGTCCTCTTTAGGGTAGTTTCAACGGAAAGCTGCTCTTTCAAAACAAAAATGTTTGAATTCAAACACATTTTACGTTAAACAACAAATTCCAGCAGAAGGTTGATTAATTACCAAGATTTGCAACAATGCCATAGCTCAGTCCTCCATCTTAATGCACAGAACAAACTCCCAATTATTCCTCGTGCAACAACATTTGACAAGACACTATGTAGACTCCATTTGATGAAGTGGCATGTTATTCCAAAAACAATCACTTCTACAATGATTTGTATCTTAATTCTGGTTTAGCTTTGAATTTATTTTGCCTATCACGTTTTGTCCTCAAATGCAAATTTTGTCAATAGTAAAGTACAAAATCTAATTCTATTTTTTGAAAATCCCATGTCGGTTTTCAATCTTATTCCAAAGAGTAATCCTAGCTCCCTTAGTCTACCTTCATACCAGTGATCTAGCTCCACTGATTCTAGTTATTGTTCTCTGCACCAGTGACCAAAATTAGATGAAATATTTGAGGTGCTGCTTCATAGATTTTTCTTCTGTTAGTGTCCCATGATGTTCTCTGACTTATTGTCATCTCAGTGAACTTTTATGACATGAAATCCATATTTCTTAATTCTGTGTACTTTACACAGTTCTGCTTCCTTTAGCCACCAGATTATAGTGTATAAGATAAATCTTAGCTACAAAAATGACATACATTCATAATGCAAAATCTTAAATATAAATTTTTCTGGATAAAAAATCAAAGCTAAAATTTTGTTTTCCTACATTACTTACAGTTCGTCTCTTTGTCTCTGTGACAACACCATTTTGACTGTGTGAAATCAAGTCAGATTGTACAGCAGCTGCTGCCTCCTCCGCAGGAGATCCAAAATCCTTGTGAACTCCTGTATTAGTATGAGGACTGCCACACAGTGGCCCTACGCCAATGAAAAACGCGGTTTCAGAAGCCAAATCCAAGATTCAAAAGAGTGGCTTGTTCACATTCACCGAGCAATATTCATTTCACCTGGAAATAAAAAAAATTACAATTAGTCAGAAACAACTGACCAACAATTAAAGAACACTGTATATTCACAAAATTATACATATATATATCTTGCCTTCTTTGTTACCACCAAATGATAATTTCATAACAAAAATGGTACTGCTGATGGATTAGCATGTCATGCTCCACATGAACTTTCAAATCTTTTTAGCGTAAAGGCCAAATTGATGGTTATACAATTGTAATATTGGTAAATCCATCATAAGCCATGCCAAATTACATACATCTAATTTTAATTCATTGGATTTAGGTATATACAGTATAATGTTCTATTTAAAGAAATCACATCATGCAATAATAAAAATCCTCAAATGATACAAAGCCTTTAATTTCGAGAGGATGTGTCAAAGTATTTTATAAGATTTATTGTAAAGTGTAGTGGCTGTATATTTTGTAGGTAACTAAGAAGGGTACTTAAAATGAAGACCTCAATTAAACAAATCAAACTTAAAAAGTTGCATAATGCAAGATTCTACTTCCTGTTTTATATAATGCGGTCTATCCCAACAAATACACTTGAAGTTGCTATTTTCAAAACAAATAATAGTAATAATCCCAGTTATTTACACAACTGTCATCCCAATAATTAAACAAATAACTGAAGCCTCAAAGGGCATGGATATATACTTCGATTACTGCAAGCAGTTCACAATATTTTACATAGCATCTTTCACGTAGGAATGACAAAAAGTACAAAAGCGCCTTACAATATTCTTGAAATCCACAAACTCAATTCCCCATCATCACTTTTTCTTGTTCAACCATGTGTCTTGACACATGTAGAAACCCACCGTCATGCTTAACAGTATCCAAACGTTCATCACCATGCTTAACAGTATCCAAACGTTTGAGGTACCATAAAATTACTTGGTGTGCCCTGTGCAAAGATCTTTAAATATACATTGAAATAATAAACTGGATAGAGTTTAGCTTTGCTCAATTGGTAGCATTCTTGCCTCTGTGTGGTATTGGTTGAAACCCACATCAAACTTGCATCGAGGCTTATACTCCAGCCTATAGTAAAAGTTCTACTCCTTTCCCCTCTACTGGAGAAATTGATGCCCTTTATTAAAGCTTCTCTTAGTGTCCTCGCCAATAATCCTCCATGGTTACTTGTGAGATAGTGATGTGCACAAATTGGCTACCACATTGCCTGTATCCTACTCCATTGACAGTGATTACATGTAAAGCACTTTGAGATGTTGGAGGTGCTAAGATTATTAGCTGTTAGAACCTATTAATGCAGATTTATACAAGAGTTCAACATGAATGCTGGAATGTTTCATTTATATTGCTCAGTGTACCCAGAGTGAAAATGATTGAACAGAATTAGACAAGTTTCCAAATCTATTAAAATGAATTCTGGAGAAAGTGAATCCATAATTTAATCTTATTTTCTGAACAGCTGCTTTGAGCATGGTTACATCAAAGAATGCGAAAAGTTACATTTGCTTAAAATCATTTTTCTTCTCCTAGAATTCTCTCCCTTAACTGCTCATCCCCAAGTCAAGCAATCCCTCGCCAGCTCAGTTTTGCTCTTGCAGCAACTGATAGGTGGCGTACAACAGCCTTAGTTAGTTTTCTTCTCAATCTGAAGAAATTGCACACCAGTACTTCCCGCCACACTCAATGGCTTGGTTTAGGGCGAAGAATAAAATATGTTTGGAAATCTCAGGATAGAACCCATGTCCTATCCCAAACGACAAGTGCACCAACATGCTGCATCCCACTGTGTTAAATTTTTGGAAGTTTTTAAACTGCAAAAGTAATGACATTTGCAATTGCCAAGCAATTAATGCAACTGCAAGCTGTTAAGTAAAATTACATCACCATCACATAGTGAAAATCTTCTAGATTCAACCTAAAAATAAAAACTTTTTCATGATGCAGTTTCAATTGATGCAGTCCTGTAGCTCAGTGGTTAGAGCACTTGCCTTGCAAGCGAGACACCTGGGTTCAATTCCAGGCAGAGGGCGAAACTTGGGCAAGTTTCCTTACTCCACACGCCTAATAATAATCCCTCCAAAACAATAATAAATTGGTCATTTTCAATCCACTACTGTTTGTGGGACACTGCTGTGCATAATTGGCTGCCGCGTTTCACCCACAAATATACAATCAATTCACTTTACAGCATATTCTGTGAAGTGCTTTGAGACGTCTAGAAAACGTGAAAAGCGCTATATCAAATGCAAGGATATATATAATTAACATTTCCAATTAATTATTAAATGAACAGATAATATTCTGTTGATTACCATTACAGTAGCATTTTAGTGTCACAAAAATAGATATTGGATGTTCATTGATTGAAATATTGTATTACTGTATTATTATTGTAATATCAGATTCAGTCACTCCTACCAATTGATGCAAGACATTATTTAACTCTTCGAGCAATTCAAACATTTTTTCATAAATACTATACTTCCAAAGAGATGGGCCATGAAGATTTGTAAACTTACAGGAAATTTCACCAAAAAAGTAAATATAATTCTATATTTCTCTTGACTACTTAGAAACATTTGGAATTGTGTTCCTCAACCCATTCTGCTAAGCAAGCTTCAACTGTATCCAAAACACTTCAATACAAAATCTGAACTTTTACAAGGAGTTGGTAACAATATAGAAATTGGTATAGCAGTTATTCAGCATAGAAAAACTGTAGTAACTAATGAGTTAATTAATGCCTTGCTCAGAATTGCTAAAGAAAAATTGAAGCTTATTCGGGAAAGCTGAATAAATGCAAACAACAAAGAGACGTGATTCATTTGAATTAAAAAAAATGTGAGCAACAAGATTTGGTATTGTACAAGGAAGAAAAATGAACACACAAAAACTAGTGGGTCAGTTCACTATGCTGCAAGATCATAGAAAACATACAGTATATGTAAAATAAGAAAGGCTGTACCTCACAATTTTATAGATGGAGGATGCATAGTATTCCAGGAAGGATAAACTCTTGCATTCTGAAGCCGCAATGAAAAGTTCAAAAACAATCCAATGTTCAAGGAGATATTGGTTAATTAACTTTTTTTAAATCAATATTTCCATCCACACAATTTTTGGGGTCAGCCAATTGTCTGACACATGCAGAAAGCCAACACCACGTTCAAGAATATCCAAACCAAAGTTCCACACATCCCACCCACACATGAAAATTCACATGTATCGGAATGGGCACTTTCTCCCTGCTTATCTAATTCTGGAGAGTGTTAGGTGCAGGCTGAACCAACTAAAATGTAAAGTTTGCTACCCACACAAATTACAGATTTGCGCAACAAATATTTTTTTCTATCTGACCAGATCTTCAAATCCAAATTATGTTGTCCACAGACAGTTGTACATGCTATGAGATATAGTTATACAGAGGTCATGACATGTCTGATGGAGAGAGGCAGTTGTTAAGGAAATACACACATTATTTTGGAAGCTACCTACCCAAATACTGTACTACAAAAGTGATCAAGTGTATATTTAATAAATGTTAAAAGCAGTGTTAAATGTTAAAGCACTGATCTACACTACAATTATACACTCAAGACATTTTTGCAACTTGGGAATTGACTGCAGCTGTCTAGAAATTGAGGTCATTTAAAAAAAAATTTAAATTTCCACGTTTCCTCCCAATACGATGCTTTGCAACTTTAGTGGGCAAAAATCTAATTTTTTTATGCAACAGCTAATCATATTCAGCATTTTATTCCCAGCGAATGGAGAATTTGTGCTAATGAATTCCTAAACCATAATTGCTTAAAATACATTTGGCAGGATTTCAAAACAGACAAGGCCATGGCTACAATTCATTCTTTACTGGAAAAGTGTTTTTGTAAACAGAGTGGTTCCTCAATCATTTATTTTCACCAGTTATCAATGTAGACCAGAAACAGGAGCGCAAGGTGAATCTGAATTTGTAGCACCTCTGTAATCCCAATTTCCCTGCAAGTCTGCAGGTGCAAGTTCCCCCACTGGAGCTTGATATTCCAATACCAATACCCTCATCTTGCCAAACATTTTCACATTGGTGCTGTTCAAACATGTATCCAATTTCTTTTTCATGTTATAGTCTTGGCTTCAGCAGACCCTTATATGTGGCAGTGCATCTGTTTATTCATGGTTTCATACTTTGAATTTAGAAGAAAATCTACTGTGTGTTCATTTGGTCAATATATATATATATCAAACAGTGTCAGTCTGCCTCAGTTGGCTAGAGAAGAGAAGTTAAACTGAGGTCTCATCTGCATGTTGAGTGCACGCTAAAGACCCATGGCACTATTTGAAAAGAGAAGTTTTCACTGGTGTCCTGGCCAACAAACCCCCAAATAAAATTGGTGATTCATTGCGTGACTGTCTGTATATAAATTGTCTGCTGCATTCATCTACAAAATAGTCATTACCCTTTACAGCAATTTCTGTGAAGCGCTTCGAGACTTCCCCCTTATGTGAAAGGCCCTATATCAAACGCAAGGATTATTATTATTATTATTACATAATTCAATCTAATTGGCTGTTCGTTTGTTTGTTGTTTATGGAATATGCTGACATAAATTAGCTGTTGCATTCACCTATATAACATTCACTTTCATTCTAAGCAGCATATTTTGGAAAGTGCTTTGAGGTGTTTATTTTTTGGTGAAATGCACTGTATAAATGGAAGTAATTATTGAAAATAATGGCGAACAAAAAACAAACCAATATTTAGGATAAATATTCTATATCATTGCCCTTTGAATAACCACATTGTTCGGATTTAAACACTAAACAGACTATTGATACATTTTTACAATACCAAGGACAAGAGTTACATCTCTGAGTCTAACTCAAGTTAATAAATTTATATGCAACATTTGGCCAATAGAAAGACATGGACACATCATGTTGCAGCTTTTATAACAGCATTTCATGGGGACAGTAAGTTCACCTGCACGGCCATGACACTTTCTAGTAAGTCTATTAAGTGTTTTGAGATAATCATTTGCTACTAACAATTTACCAGAATATTATTTTTCCAGAAAATTAACTATTTCAGAACAATTTAAATTTTGATTTTGACTGAAATACAAAAAAAACAAAGAAAACCTGACACTTCAGCACAAATCTGTTGAACTCCAAATCTAGAGTAACAATTATTATTAGCAACGCCTAATAATAATCCCTCCAAAACAAAAAAAATAATAAATTGGTCATTTTCAATCCACGACTGTTTGTGGGAAACTGCTGTGCGCAATTGACTGCCGCGTTTCGCCCACAAATATACGGTAAATTCACTTTACAGCATATTCTGTGAAGCGCTTTGAGACTTCTAGAAGACATGAAAAGCGCTATACCAAATGCAAGATTATTATTATTAATAACCTTGATTTATTAATCAAATTAGCTCACCTAATCATGTTTTTCAAGTTTTTTTTGTTAATTCCACTAATTGAAAACTGCACCACCCAGGAAGCTGAACCTTGTGCACTTACAGCACAATGCTAAGGTATTGTTTTAACTATAAAACCAATGTGTCCATTAGTAAAGGAAATAACACTGTATACTTTAGGAGGAGCACTCCCACAAGAAAAACCTGGCCCAGGTCCTAGTGTTTTAGGCTGAATACAAACACTTCCACCTCAGAAATTAAGTTTTAGAATTCTGAGATCGACCCTTTCTCTGAGTTATTTGAAATCTAGTAATCCAAAAATTACCATTTATAATTGCTAAGATATATATTTGCTCCCCTTCGTGCTAATTTCCCTTTACACAGTATATAGAAAGCTAAATAATTTTTTTTTAAAAAGAACCAGAATCATAAGCATACAAAGTGAAACAAAAAACCCTGTAGATTTCAACCCATGTTCCAGACAAAATCCTGTGACATCATCATTTAAAATACCTTCTAAAATACATCCAGTTATTCAAGTATATAGTTGACAGTATATTCATATTTTAATCTATATAACCATCTAAGTTAATAACCATTGTTGGGAATCAAAAATGCTTCAGTGATAAAATTACAATCTCATTCACAACCATTATTTTGTACAATTGGGAAATTACAATAATTTTTTTACACTTCATCCCAGAAACCTAGAAGTCTCAAATTAAATGTCACTTTTTAACCTAACAGCAGCTGATTTTCTGCACACATGCTATTGGCCACTTGTGTGAAAAGGGGGTAGCCACTAAAGAAAATTTAAGTAATCATAAATTATATTGAGTGTCTGGCAACTTGTTAATTGAGAAGCTCACACAGTTCTGCAAAGAATAGCACAATTTTCTAGACACAGTATCCCCAGCTGCTTTATACCAGCCACAAAGGTATGTAGCTTAGGGTACAGGATTGATTTACAGCTTGGTGTCTACCACCCACCAAGTCTTCAATGTACTGACTATCAATGAACCAAATCAGATATCTCAGTTAAAGCACAATTCTGTTATTTTCGCTGTCCATCACACACAGTAGCTCACAAGTTCAAAGATCAAAAAAAACATCAAAATGGCAAACTACATTTCAGAGCTTCGGACCAAAATAAATAGTGCCCTATGCTATGGTTTGTCAAAGACACTGATCACATTCCTTTTGATAAATTTGCCACGACTGTTAGGTGATCTGTATTTTTGCTGCCGTCTATTCATATTGGCCTTGTACAATAGACTATTGCCTTAAAAATACAGTCACCTCACCTTACAATATGTCCTGTGAAATGTTTGGGAGACACCCTCCAGTCATGAAAGGTGCTATATCAAAATGCAATGATTATTATTTTTTGTTTATCAGCACAAGTGGTAGAGTAGGAAACTCTAGAAGTACTAGACACATTTGGGTTAACCAAAATAAGTTTCGGCTATTTGATTTAGAGATAAGGTACATTAAATTTTGGGAAACCTACCCTGTATCCTTGGTACAGAAATGTTTGAAACTGAACATGACATACATGGGAAGATAAAACCAATCGTGACATGTACTCGCGGTGATTGTTTTTTTTAGAAAATCATGCACCATATCATCTAAGATAAGAAACTGCTTCCAACTCTAGATGCCTATACCAACATAAACTGTATGGGAGTAAAGCAAGCCTCTTAAAATCAAAGACACGAAAAATACTTAATGATTTCCTTTTTCTCTCGTTATATTAAGTTTTCAACCGAGAAGACAAAATTATAAAATATGCTTAAAACTAACAAATATATGTCCCAACACATTTCAGACACTTTGCTCCTGCTCACCAAATCTCTTTCCCTAACTACCGTGAGAGGCAAGAGCACCCGCCTCGCAAGTGAGAGACCTGGGTTCGAATCCCGGCAGGGCGAAACCTTGGGAAGGTTTCCTTACTCCACACACCTGATAATATTCCCTCAAGAAAAAAAATAATAAATTGGTCACTTCAATCCACGACTGTTCGTGGGATACTAGTGTGGGCAATTGGCTACTGCGTTTCGCCCACAAATATACAGTGAATTCACTTTACGGTTTATTCTGTGAAGGGCTTTGAGACGTCTTGAAGACGTGAAAAGCACTATATCAAATGCAAGGATTATTATTATTACCTTTGCTTGTGCTTTCAAAACCGGTTCTGAAAAAAGCTCTCTGTGCCTTTGACCACCTCCTGCATATCATTCCTCAGTGAAATATACTATACAAGCTCAAGTTGTATTTAAAATATGCACCAATATTCCCCTGTAAAGTCCTATATACTCCTGTATAAGTCCCCTGTAAACTAGGCATAAACCATAAGCATAGGGAACATGTTGCCAGACTTTTTTCTCTTTGTATTCATACACACATTCATAATATCCAGGTTTGATTACGCAAACTCCCTGCTTGTCGGCTTCCCCAACTCCTCCCTCCATAGGTTCAGATCATCCAGATCTCTATAGCCCGTGTCCTCTCCCTCACCTAGCTCCGCGACCCATCAGCTCCATCCTTGCCAGACTCCACTGGCTTCCCATCACACAGAGGATACAGTTCAAGTTTCTGGTCCTCACTTTCAAAGCTCTTCATGGTCTTGCTCCCTTTTACCTTTGTGACCTCCTAACCCCTACTAACTTGCCCGCTCCCTCCGCTCAGCAGGCTCCGGCCTGCTTCACATCCCCCCGTCTCGCCCGCTCCGCCATTGGCGGGCAGGCCATTCAGCCACTTTGTCCCCACCCTCTGAAATTCTATTCCCACTGTCCCTCTGCCTCAACCCCTCCCTTGCCTCCTTCAAGGCTCGTCTCAAGACCCTCCTCTTCAACCACGACCCCCCCCGCTCTCCACCCTCCCCGATTCCGACCCTCAGCTCGGATCTGAAACCTCAATTGTCCAGCGTCTTGGGATGTCCTCCTGACGTGAAAGGCGCGATACAAATGAAATTTTGTTGATGATGTATACAGGATTAAAAATTCCCTTCTCTTCCCTCCCTTTTCCCTCAATGTTTAAACAATATCACACATAGCCACAAATCTACAGGATTGTTCATCAAAACCCCAAGAGAAACTACTCTTTTTCTGAATATCACCACAGCCTTTAACACTACCTAAATAAGCATAGTGCATAATCAGCAATCCGAGAAAGTTGCATGTCTATAAAAAGGCGTACAATATTTCATGGAATAATGGATGCTGGAGCCACCAGAAGGAGCTCAGACAAGTGTGCTCCCAAAACCTCCAGCTGAAATACAGCTCTGCACAACATACTATATTCATCCAACTGCACCACCAATGTCTGGCAGAGAAATTCTAGCTGTGCTGTGTTCCACTTTAGATGTGTAATGTTAAGACTCTGAGACAGTTGACCTCAACAATTGACAAGCTTCACCTCACTCACTCAAAGCTGCTTCTCTAACTATCTTTTGGCTAAAATGCATCCAATTTTGTCAATTTTTCATCATAGGAAACTGTCATTGTGTGGGTCCTGCAACCTTGTTTCAATCCTTTGATTTCTCTTTTTCCTTTATGTATCTATGCATCAGTACCATACTATTTGACCATAAGATTTTTTTTCAATCCTAAATATTACATTTCATAATTGATACTCGTGGATTATGAGGAACAGAAAAAAAATCCTGTCACCACACATGAAATTGTGCACAAGATCACTAGCACAATTCCCACCCTAGTAATAGAGCACAATGTGCGAATTCCACACAGCCATACATTTTTTTTGCCAATAGAGCAAAGGTTAATGCCAAGAGAACGTAGGTTAGGAAGATTTGGGGAGAAAGGAAGAGAGAGGGAGGCTAGCACAATACAATGTCATTACAACCATGGAGAATACTCTAAATTATCAGTTTTTTAAATTGGAAAACTTGTCATGGTTATTAGGATAATTTTGATGCATCATATTTATATTATAATATTATTCCAAAGTAGACAAAACATATTGTTTGACTGGTCTAAAGTTACCAGTTATCAGCCTGGCTCAGTTGATAGCACGCTTGTGATTGATTCACAAGGTTGTAAGTTGAGATTTTGAGATCAATCAAGTCCATTCCAGCGCTGCATTGTCGGAGATGACCTCTTTGGGTTGAAATGTTAACTGGTTCTCGTGGACTTAAAGATTTGATGACATTATTCAAAACGATAAGGGATTATATGCTGCCAAACAATGCCCCCGATAACTAAATGGTTATTACTTCCATGCCAATTTGCAGGACACTGTCATAATAATTATGAATTACTTTACACAAACTGACTGCAAGGTTTGCCTCCGAATACATTGTCACTACATTTTACAGAAAACTGAGGCACTTCAAAACATTTTGACATGATAAAGAGCCATATCAAACACACTTTCTACTCTCTCAAAGATGACTAGGAACATGGGGCGGGTCACCTTACATTAAGGATAATAGGAATTATTATTTGTATACTGGTATATCCTTTTTTAATTTTTGAAAATGAATAGTCATTGATCACCAATTTGAGAAGATTTCTAGTTTCCATCTCCAGGCTAATGAATATAGCCTCCATTTTGGATTTCAGTGTATTAAGAACTGTTCTTCTTAAAAAAAAGTTTGCAGTACAATATTATAGCTTCTGAATATGACGCACCAATGCCATGGGTATCATTTCTGAGTTAAAAGTATCAAACAGTCTAGCTAATTCTGCTTACTAGACATTTCAAACTTCTAGGCTATTAAAGCAAAGATTAGCTTTTCTAAAAATGTAACTCTCAAAAAGGGGACATATAGTTTTACCTGAGGCTCTGAAAAAACATTTTACTCTAATTGCTTTCCAATTTTTTTTCTCTGATCTAACTTCCTACCATTGTCACAATTAAAACAGAATTGCAAAAACTCAAAATGAAGCTGTAGATCATTCTCAATATGTATTGATTCCTTGCAATAAAGCTGCTTCATTCCTGATGCAGTATTCCTTTTTTAAAAAAAAATGAGCAACTGAGTCATCTCAGCAATGACTGAAGGAAGGTATGATGGGTAATGTCAGAAGCATTGGCATGATCTGAGATTAACTTGCAACCTAACCCTTTCAGAGAAAGGTAGATGCTTTGCAGATTTACATTAAAATAGAGTAATAACTCCACTGTATACCAATAATTTCACACTGAAATACAAATTCCAGGAAACATTACATACAGTTAAAATTCTCTCCCTAAAACTGTATACTGGTTCTCTTCAAGAGCAATGTTTTAATGAGGGCATATTATAGTGAACATCTCATATGGTTCCTTGATTAGATTGGAGCTCTAAATGTGAGCCGCTATATCAGTATTGCAGTGTTGGCCTAGTGTTGCATTCTTTTCAGAATTCCATTAACGTCACAACATACAATATGGTTAATAAAAGTCCCAGTGGGAACAAACGACAACAATCCCATTAACTGAACCAAGAATCAGAATTTGCAAAGTCATAAGCAAAGGCTGTAAACAAAATATTTGTGAAAACCTGCTGCAACAGTAAAAATAGATTTGCAAAGGAATATCATATTTATTGAAAGGTTGTTGGAATATAGGCTATGTTTTAAAAGTAGGGACCACATTTTAAACTCATTAGAATTATAGCTATTAAGGTATTTGCATTTGAAACTTTCATACTATAAGTGCCTCTGAATGGGTGCAGAAATCCAGGATATTTTTTCAAATGTTTTTCTACAACTGAGACCTTTGCAGATCAGTATCTTTACCCATACTATTCAGCGTCATTGCAGGGTATTGTGGCAGAGATCTCATCTAAGGCTCCAATTCTCCTTTCCTCGCATGAACTAGGCCTTTCAAACCAATTTCTTCCAGGCCTTCAAATTTATTTTTCTATCATAAATAATGCACAAAAAGGTACCAATGATACAGAATCGAATTTGTGCTATCGTTTGCATTTACTTCACAAAAAAATGGTTACCTGATCTGATTTGAAGCCATCCAAACATTTTTTTAAAAAAAACTCAGAATGCTTCACGACAGGTTATCCAAACTGTATGAATTAGATCCAGGTCTTTCTTAACAGCATTTAGGTAGAACATGTCATAGAATTCCAATTGCTGAATCTTTTTGCTCATTGAAAGCAAAATGTTCATGTACTGATCTATACAACATACATGTAGACTCAACAGCAACCAAATCACAGCCACATGTTCAAAACTCCAGTATGCATTTTTTTCATATTTTTCCATTTTAATTTTTGAAAAGTCAATTTGATTTTCTCATTATGGAAGACCCAAATTGAACTTGGTAGGTTGTACATTAAAACATATCTTTTTTTTTCTAGTTATACTTTAAGTTAACATTATAGATAATGCCAAAGCACATTCATGCACTGGATTCACCCAGTCAGGTTAACAAAACCCTACGAAAATCTCAAGTTGACTAATAGACTGAGGTTGAAGAATTTAATCTGAGTGTTTGACTATATCTTGCCCAGCTAAGCATAAAGTGACCAAACAGGTCTAAACATGGTTATTTGTGCAATGTGTCATATCATCTATTATGGATTCTTGCTAACATCTGTTCCAATACCACGTATTTGAAAATGGATAATGACAACGTTTCATTGATCCCCGAAAAAGCATAAAATCGGTTTAAAAACCTAAAACCTTTTAAATCATGCGACAAAGACATCACATCCGCGGGCATTCATTCGGTTCAGGTTGAGCATTCTGCAAGAACAGCAGGACTGGGGGGGGGGAGAGAGAGAGAGAGAGAGAGAGAGGGTGTGGAAAAAAAAACTGGCTAAAAAAATGTCGTAATGTGAATTCTGCATCACCAGAAAAAGCCGAATGAATGCACGGCAGAGCCCGTCGCACCGCATCGACCAAAGGAATAACCATCAAGGTGTGTGTGTGTGTGTGTGTTTTTTAAAAAAAAATGTCATTCGGTGTTGCATCAGGTATTCCGGGAGTCAACGAGCCCCCTAAGAAGCGACAGAAAGACATGGAAATATCGAATACCGATTCGATCATAAATAGTTGGATGCCACCCTCTTTGGGCGTCTCACAAGTCAAGATCCACCCTGCGGTAAAATAAAAATTCTGGTTTCTTCTCACTCCACCCAAACTCGTCAGTGCCGCTTTTACAACCAGATCAGCTCCTTGAACCCATCCGTTCTGTTACGTAGACTTTTATACATCTTTTTTTTAAAATTAAACCCCCCCCACCACCACCACCACCACCACGCACACGCGAATAAAAAAAAACACACACACACACACAACAGATCAGATTTTGATGATGCATCTCAAAAGAGTCGGGCGGCGGCCACGCCGGCGGCGAGAGGAAAAAAAAGGGAGGGAGAAAGAGAGAGAGGGAGAGGGTGTGTGTGTGTGTGTGGGGGGGGGTGGGTGTAGGTGGTGGTTGGGGTGTGTGTGTGTGGGTGGGGAGGGGGGTGATCGTCAAAAGAAAAGGGAAAAAATAAAACCAACCCGTATTTTTCGCGCACGGAAGGAAGGAACGGGGTCACCCCGAAATTCATGAAAATAAAAGCCGCCCTCCTCCTCCCGGCCCCCCCCCCGACCACCACCACCAAAAATAATAATAATAATAATAATAATCATCCTCGCATTTGATATAGCGGCTTATCACGTCTTCGAGACGTCTCAAAGCGCTTGACAGAACCTACCGTGAAGTGAATCGACTGGATATTTTGTGGGCGAAACGCCACGAATGGTGGGTGGTGGGTGGGAGGGTGAGGGAGGGAGGGGGTTTAGGGGGGTGGGGAGAGGGGGAAGAGATGCAGAAAACACGACGAATTGTGGAATTTCTCGAACAAGGATAATAATTTTTTTGAAAAAAAAGGCCACGTCGCCCACTCACCCTCACGGGATAGACAGATTATATATATATATATACGTATGTATGTATAAATATATTTGCGTGTCTTTTAAAGAAAAAAAAAGAAAAACTAAAAATAGGATATATATTTTTTCGGAGAAAAAAAAAGGTCGGTCAGGAAGGAAGGAAAGAAAGGAAGGGAGGGAGGGAGGAGGAAGAGGAGGAGGAGGGGGGCACTGCACTGGTGGCGGGCGACAGCATCGGATCATTTGAAGGTCCCCCCGGTCGGTCCCTGTCTGTGTTTCACCAACGGCCGGGCGCCATTTTATTACCACACACAGCAAAGCAGAATCAGTGAGAGGAAAGTCTTTCTCGCCCCGGCTTCTCTCTCTCTCCCTCCCTCTTTCTTTCTCTCCCTCCCTCTCTCTCTCTCCTCCTCCTCTCTAGTTTCCAAACGGACACCGACTTACCGCGGACAGAGAGTCGGCTTTCGTGTGCTTGGGTAACGGCGACCATTCAGACGAGAATCCAGGGTGTTTTTTTTTCTCCACCACACCACACCCCCCCCACCCACCAACCGCCGGCTGTCAAAAGAGGTTAAAGCCGCCGCCGCCTCCTCCTCGTCGTTTTTTTTCCTCGTTCCCCCTCTCTCTCTCTCTCTCTCCGGCTCACTCACCCTCCGCTCCGTCTCTCCCTCTACGCTGCCGTGTGGAGTCTGCGCAGAACGAGCTGCGCACTTCGTCCGTTTCTCTCTCTCTCTCTCTCTCCCCTTTCGTCCGAAATGACTGACTTCGCCTGCGCCGCTGTGTCTCGCGTCCGTGCGTAGCGTAACGTAACGTAGCGTGCGTGTCGCGTGATGGCGGGGGTGCGGTGGAGTGGAGACGCCCCCCCCCCCGCCCCTCTCCCTCCCGCTCCGACTTTTGCGCGTGCGCACCTACGGTCGCCCTGAACTGCGCCAACGCGTGAGCGCGAGAGGAGAGGGCGCGAGCCCAGGGTGACGCCACCGACCGTTGGCGAGCATGCGCAGTGGGGCCGCACTGGCTTGGCAGCTCAACCCTTAGCTAACCCTTGAGGTCTTGGAGTGGTTCTCTCTCTCTCTCTCTCTCTGCTCTTACGATGCACAACCTTTAATTTAATGTAAGTATTTATTCCAATGCCCTCCCTTTTTTTTAAAACTTGCCCCCACCCCAAAAAAAATGATGTTACGGACCAATCTTCAACAGCTAATCGTGGTCAGGGCGTTCCACGTGCCAACCCTCCTCGGTGTAAGGCGAGTGCTGATTGTCCTTACGTTTCGGTGGTAGCCACTCACAGGATTTTGCTGTAAAGTGTAGTGACTGTGTTCGCGGGCCAACACTGTAACCAGTTTGCACACGGCCACGGAGGAAGGAGGACGTGACCAACTGGCAGAGTCGGGGGGGGGGGCGATTCTCGGCCACCACGCAGGGGAGAAACCTTTTTACGAAGGACTTCAGTTTAACGGATCATTCGAGGGACCACACTATCTCTTGGGAGTTTCTCCTGCATTAGGAGCTCGACGTCGACAACAAAATTACATTTCTAGAGCGCCTTTCACGTCGGGAGGACGTCTCGACGCGCTGAACAGTCAGGTGTCGGGGCCCGAGCATGGCGGTGGGGGTGGTGGTGGAGGAGTGAGGGAAGGCAGAGAGGTGGGAGGGAGACCATAGGCACGGTCAAAGAGAAAGGTCTTGAGACCGACCTTGAAGGAGGCAAGGGAGGAAGCGATGCCAAAAGACCGTGGGATGGAGTGCCAGAGTGTGGGGGCAGAGAGGCTGAAAGCCCGGCCACCGATGGTAGGGTGGGTTGAGTGGGAGACATGGAGCAGGGCGGAGCCCAACGAACGGAGGGAGTGGTTTGTAGGGAGTCAGCAGGTCAGAGAGGTAGGAGGGGGCAAGGCCATGGATGGCCTTAAAGGTGAGGACAAGGATCTCGAACTTGATCCTCTGGGGGATGGGGAGCCAGTGGAGTCGGGCGAGGGTGGGAGGGATGGGGTCACGGAGCCTGGTGCGCGAGAGTACACGAGCTGCAGAGTTTTGGATGATTTGCAGCTTGTGAAGGGAAGAGTTAGAAAGGCTGATAAGGAGGGAGTTCCCATAATAAAGCCTTGAGGTGACAAATGCATGGGTGAGGGTTTCAGCAGCCTGAGGGGTGAGGCAGTGGCGGAGTCTGGCACTATTGCGGAGGTGGTGGTAGGCAGTGCCAGTTATGGCGCGGATGTGGGGGAGAAAAGACAGTTCAGGGTCAAACAAGATACCCAGGTTCCTGACTGGCTCAGTGAGGTTGAGTGTGCAACCGTGGAGGCTGATGCTGCCAACGCCTGAGGTGCAGAGGCGTTGGCGCGAGCCAATCAGGAGGGCCTTGGTCTTGCTAACGTTGAGTTGGAGAAAGTTGGCCCTCATCCAGGACTTGATGTTGGACAGGCATTTCGTCAGGACGCCAGTAGTCCTGGAGTTCAGGGTGGAGGCAGAGGTAGAGTTGGGTGTCATCCGCATACATGTGGAAGGTTACCCCATGTCTGCAGATGACGTCACCAAGGGGGAGTTGAATGTTACCAACTGAGCAAAGGTGACACTTTTATGGCAAGCTTACTCATTTTATGCCCTCATTAACCTCTGTTCCATTCAAACCTAGGCCCAACTTTTCAAGTCTCCATATAGTGATAATCTCTCAGTCTCTAATAAATTTCTGCTGCATTGTATCCATTGTTGTGACATCCCAACTTTATACATCTGTAACGCCCCTTCTATAATGTGGTGCCCTAAACTAGATGAGATACTCTAACTGTGGCCTAACTAATGTCTTGTACAAACTTAATTTTACCTCCTTACACTTGAAGTTCACAAGGGAATTAAATCAACCTATAATCGTGGTGTGGATTGGTTTATGCAAGCAAGAGAATACAATGGTGTTTGGAAGAAGGGACTGAGAATGTGGAAATGGTCAGATGCAATATAGTGATTTTTTTTAATGTATATTTTTACATTCCTAAGTTTAAAAGTTCCTGGCCATGGAAATAAGAGTTGTACTTCCGGATGTATAATTTATGGCTTGTGTCACCAATTAGCAGATTAATGTGCTCTTCTTGTAATTAGACTTGGGTGAGAGCAATTTGGTACTTGGCAATATAACTGCACAGTTCTAGCTCCGAATTATTCTGCAGTCAGTAAATGAAGCAGTAAATGTGAAATAAAGACAAAATCAATGTATTTTCATTGTAAATGCTAACATTTTTGCTTTACCAATGTGTAGTAAACCTAACCATCTTGAAAGGAATCTTGTCTCTTTTCTAGAGGTTCTGTGGCTATTTTAAGATGACCATATTATTAGTACCTTCATTGAGGAGTCTTTGCAAACATTCATCAGACAGTTAAAAATCTGTATATAAGGAACAAGAGATAATTTTATGAAAATACATCCTTTGCACTTTTACAATTGTTCCTGGGACTTGTGAAATTTCCCCAAAACTTTTTTTTAAATCATCCTCCTTGTTTGTAACAAAATTAGGACCGATTAATAGGTTTACGACCAACATTCCATTTTATGAACTGCAGTTGATATTCTAACCTGGGGTCTCCTAGGTGAGACCAACATGAACCCACTTTAGTCTTTCTAAATAATTTCACCCGATTGGAAAAAATGTAAGGAATCTTCAAATTCTTTTATACAAGTGTTTTGCATAAAGGTGATCTTTGTAATTTTGTTATCAGTTGTAGTGATTAATGATTGATTAGTGGTAATGCTGAGACAAGCTATAAAAGGACTAGATTTTACATTACATAAGAAATGCTAGGTGAAAAAAGACCAAGGTCCATCTAGTTTGCCTTATACCTTCCTGGCAGTTGCATGCACATATGTCCTAAACTGCCTATGTACTGTATCCCATAATGTTATTTCCTAAAACTATCTAATCTGTGTTAAAAAGAATCAACACTTCCTGCTTCAATGGTCTCCCTAGGGAGCCTGTTCCACAGGTTCACTATTCGCTCACTGAAATAGTGTTTGCGTAGATTCGTTCTGAATTTACCTCCCCCCCCCTTTCAATCGCAGGCCACTGATTTTACTATTCTGGACAAGTTGAAACAGCCTGTCATGATCTATATTGTTTAGCAACTTTAGAATCTTAAAGACAGCAATCATGTCGCTTCTCAATCCTCTCTTTTCCAGCAATTTACACCTCATAGTCCAGTTCTTCCATTCCCTCAATCATTTTGGTTGTCCTCCTCTATATCTTCTCGATTTCTCAAATATCCTTTTTATACTGCGGCGACCAGAACTATACACAATGCTTTAAGTATGGTCTCACCAATGATTTATACAGTGGCAGGATTACCCTCTATTTCGGCTTGCTATTGATCTTTTGATGCATTCCAACATCTAGTTTGCTTTACTCACTGACACAGAGCATTGTTGGGAGAGCTTCAATTTATTGTCAATCAGGAACGTTAGGTCTTTTTCATTTTCCATACATATTATTTTTCTTCCATTCAAATAATAAGTCCCTTCCATGATATTTTGTGCCCATGTGAAGTACTTTAGATTTCTCCACCTTGAAATTAGTGATTGCATAATTGCAGCAGTTAATTCGTGTGCAGCAAAATCATTGAGGTGTGTGCTTTTAGTAACCTTTGTCACCTGATAGTGAACCTTCCAAACAGCCAGATTGCATGTATATTACAAGATATTTGTTGCATCAGTTTTTGCATTCAATACAAATGTTGTAGAAATGTTTTGCTTCATGCAAACATGAACATAGTAAAACTGTACTGCAAAAAATCAATGTGGAATGTGCTTATGTATCACTGTGAGAAAGTATCCTAAGCACACAAACATAATTCTGAAGTGACATCTACTTACGTAGTGCAGTCCATGTCCAAATGAAGTACAGAGTGAACAATTTATTCTCTCTAACAAACATTTAGGGTGATAGACTAACTTCAAATTGATGGCTCAGTTACTAAAGCCATTGCTTAGAGGGTAATAACAATACAGATCTGAAAGATCTCTAGTCTTTGCCTAAATATATCCAGGGTAACAATAACATGCCGTTGGCCTCAGTAACCCTTGCATTATTGTGCATTCCTCATTCCTTCCCACCATTGGTAGTTCAACCTGGGTGTGGACAGTTCAGCCTATCCTAAACTGTCCCAGTGGTTGAATCGTCAACCAGCACACAATGTCTAGGTTCATACTTGCATAATAGTCACTAGGCTGAGGCCTGTCAGCTTCTGTTGAACTGAATCCAGTGAAGTCTATTCTATTACCTTAATGAGAGGGATAAAAAGATATAAGTGTTTAGCTTGAACACAATTTCTCTTGAAAAAAGAGATCAGGGACAAACTGGAAAAGTATCACCTCTGTCTGTGCCAGATAAACACAGCGCCATACATGTTTAGAACCGTAAGAGGCAATCCATCTTCAGAATGGGTTCGACAATGTGCCACTCTTGTCGGACGCAGTAATAATCCTTGCATTTTATACAGCGCCTCATCACATCGTCGAGACGTCTCAAAGCGCTTCACGGAACACACCGTAATTTGTAGCGACTGTGTACTTTGTGGGTGAAGCACAAATGGTTCAGTCACAATAAAATGATTAAAAAAAAATTATAAGAAATGATCAGTGAAGAATCTCCCGAACGTCGGCAGCTCTTCCACTGACACACAGGAGGCGTCTGCGGGGAGAGAGCTGCGCGTGCGCGAGTGAGTCTTTCCGGGTCAGAGGGGAGGACAGCCTTGGTGCGCGGCGCCCGGAATGGCGGCGGCCTGGGACTGACACAGAGAGGACAAGGCCCCGGAGAGCGGGCGGAGGAGCAGGACCGCGCTTCAATACCAGAGCCGCCGCCTCGGCAAGGTACCGACGTTGCTTATAATAGTTCGCACAAGTCCGTGAAACGACACCCTTTAGCCAGAGGAGGGTCTCTCTTTGAGGGGTGGGTGGGGGTGGGGAGGGATGAGTTTCCAAACAACACTTTACCCCCATCTGAATAAAATCACGACAGCGTTAAATCGGGATGTGTGTTGAGGAATACCTTTCTGAGTGAAATGCTAACGAGCGTACACCAAAGTCTTGAATGTGACACTCCTGTTTCGAAATACACTCTCAGTGCTCTCGCCCCTGACCTGTCATTTCGGAGTTGTTCCTTTGTGGGGATCTAAGGTCGTGGTGATTCATTCACCTGCTCCGGAGTCTGAACCCCATTTATGCCCTTGGGTTTGCACTGTGCTTCTTATGGTTAAGTGTTGGGAATCAAGGCACGGTATTAAACTACAGCAGTCGCTGAAGAAAGTTATTGAAGGAGGAACAAGGTGCAGGGATGCCTTGAAGTGCAGCTATCAGGAGGGAGGAAAACTTGACAGTGGCTGAATGTAGCCTGAATTATTATGCAGGGTCAGCTTGTCAAGGGGAGCGCGATTGTTCATGAACAAATCGTAGAAATGAATAGTCATTTGGGCGAGGGTTATGATTAATTGAACTTTAATAAAACAAATACTGTAATCAAACTTGCCTGGGCATCTATTGCTCATTCCATTATTAACAAGAACAAATGTCACCAAGTGGTAGGAGGGTGGCCGAAGGCCAGTCGAAGAGGAGGGTCTTGAGACGTGTCTTCAAGGAGGCAAGGGAAGGAGCAAGTAAAGGGACTGCGGATAGAATTCCAGAAGGTGGGGGTAGAGAGGCTGAAGACCCACCGCAGATGGTGGGTCGGCGGGGGACGTGGAGCAGGCCGAAGCCCGCTGAGCGGAGGGAGCGGACGGGCCGATATTGCGTTAGCAGGTCACCGAGATAGGAAGGAGCAAGGCCCTGGAGGGCTTTGAAGATGAGGAGAAGGATTATCTTCTGGGGGATGGGGAGCCAGTGAAGCAGGGCGAGGATGGGGGTGATAGGGTCATGGAACCTGGTGCGGATGAGTACACGAGCTGCAGAGTTCTGGATGATCTGCAGCTGTGGAGGGAACAGTTGGGAAAGCCGACAGACAGGGAGTTGGGGTAGTCGAGCCTAGATGTGACAAATGCATGGATGAGGGTCTCGGCCTGAGGGGCGAGGCAGTGGCGGAGCCAGGAGATGTTGCGGAGGTGGGGAAGGCAGAATGGCACGGATGTGGGGTAGAAAGGACAGTTGAGGGACAAACAAGACGTCAAGGTTCTGGTCTAGCTCAATGAGGTGGACGGTGCGTCCCTGGATGGTGATACTGCCAGCGCCTGAGGTGTGGAGGTGCTGACGGGAGCCAATCAGGAGGGCCTCATTCTTGCTGAAGTTCAACTGGAGAAAATTAACTCTCATCAAGGACTTACTGTCTGACAGACATTCCGTCAGGACAGCAGTAATCCTGAAGTCGAGGGTGGAGGCAGAGATAGAGTTCGGTATCATCTGCATACATGTGGAAATTGACCCCATGTCTGCGGATGATATCGCCAAGAGGGAGCATGTCGATATTGAAGAGGACAGAGCCCTGAGGACCGCTGCATGAGACCATGCGGTGGTTAGAGGAGAAGCCGATTGTGGAGACAAAGTGGAGGCCGTGGGAAAGGTAGGATTTGAACCGGTCAAGGATAGAACTGTGAAGGTTGAGGTGAGAGGAGAGGTGGTGGGGGAGGATGGAGTGGTTGGAAGAGCAGAGGCAGCCGAGCGGATCCCCTCGATTTTGGTCTTGAGGAAGTCCAGCATCTCCTCGGAGTTGGAGTTGGAGAAGAGGATGGGCAAAGCATGAGAGGGTGGCCGGAGGAGCCAGTTATGGTGGAGAAGAGGAGCCTGGGTTTTCCTTGACCTCCAAGATTATCTTGGAGTGGAATATGATTTGGCAGAGCAAAATATCTTTTCTCTGTGTTTTTCTGTATATGTTTGATAGATTTTGCAGAATCAAGTACTTATGTTTATCAAAATTCCATGTGGAATTCTGGAGGCATTACCACATCAGCCAAAACGTGGTGTAAAAGTACCTTACTATTTTTAATGTGTTTTGGGGGAAATAATGTTCGCTGATGCAGGATATTAAGTTCCATAGCTCATTATTGCATCCTTTTTTAAAATTCTTATATTGAGCGGGAACATTAAAGTGTTGTGCACACCTGCATTGAGCACTGAATTCATTGGTTTAAATGAACACTGCATTTTGTGTCATAATGTAAGATTGTTTCACAAAACTGACTTTGTTGTGCATCATTGTGGTTTTTTAAATGAAATATCGCCCTTTAAGCAAGGGAAGGTGTTCTGAACATGCTCATATTTAGTCACTCTACTGATTGTTAATTACCTGTTTTTTTCACTTGATGGATGTGAGCCGATTCCTGCTGAGCTGCTAGTAAGACGCAGTCTTACTAAACCAAAAAAACCCCCCAAAAAACAAAAAATAATAAATTGGTCATTTTCAACCTATGACTGTTTGTGGGACATTGCTGTGCGCAATTGGCTGCCGCGTTCGCCCACAAATATACAGTCAATTCACTTTAAAGTGTGTTCTGTGAAGCGCTTTGGGAGGTCCTCCCGACGTGAAAAGCGCTATATCAAATGCAAGGATTATTATTATTATTAGTGAATGGGTGTGGCATTCACCTGCAGAATTGTGAAAACACAGAGCAAGTTGACCTGTGGTATTCTGCTCCTCCTACTGTCAGTACAGAGCAACATTGACTTTGGAAGAAAGGCTTTAGGAGAAAGTATGCCTTCTTGGGTGGGAAAAGATGTGATCTCCCTGTTTGTGCAATGGAAATTGACCAGAACTCCCCATTCCTTTCAATGGAATCTGCAGACTTCTCAATTCTCTCCACCTACTCCAACTCCAGTTGCACCCTTCCCATGTGATATTTTTCCTCTAATTCACTAACGCAATACATCTTCAAAAGACCGCAGTAAAATCATACAAACAGAGAATGGTGTCTCAAGATCTCATTGACTAAATGCAATGTGTGGTGTAGTATTGAATCATACAGACCGAAAAGCTGTTAAGCTCACAAATGTTTGTACGGTAACCAATTCAATAATATTTAATAGTACTGTATATAAATACTAATAATCCTTGCATTTTATATAGCACCCTATCACATCATCAAAACATCACTGATTCACAGGATTTTATTGTATAGTATAGTGACTGCATTTATAAATTAACCAAAGCAGATTCTACAGCTTGTGTTTTCTCTATAATGAAATTAAATAAGGATTAATCTAATGAGTGATTTATGCTGGAAACTGTAGATGTTGGGTCAGGCTCAGCTGAGTGGAGAGTGGACTGACAATCATGAACCAGTACATCAGAGAGAGGCATAACCTTTGGGAGAGGAGCGAATAATTGTGTAGAAGGGAGTTTATGAAACAGCCAGATCTTGCACGTAGCCTTCCCCAAGGGATGGAGTGTTGCCAATCACAAATTGGTTGTCTCCAGATCTCTGAGAAAATGACAGTGATATTCACAACACGTTAAAGCATTTGTGACAGGTTTTGACATTGAGACTGAAGCACTGAAATGTTACTATGAATGTAGTAACATTCACTGGTCTGACATAGTATATCCAAAAAGTGGACCGTCAGCATAATAGAATTGTAGAAACTACTACAGTTCCTGCTTCATTGCTGTAGACTGGGCTCTTTATTGCAGATACCAGTTTTGTTCTTTAATATGTTGCCTCTATCTACTTCTTGCTTTCCCTCCCCTCACTTTCAGTGTGGATGGATGGATTGGTTGGGGTGTGTGGTGAAGAGAGAAAGAAGGGTAAAGAAAATGCATAAACGGGGTAGGTGGACCCTGATGCAATCGCGGCTGCATTCTTAAGTGCTTAAACAACAGCATAACACTTGGAAATCTTACCTTGTGTTGGATTGTTTTATTATTTAACTTGGCAGCTCTGATAACAGTGCATTTATTGTTCAGCTGTCAGAAGTTGAAGACCATTAGAGAGAAGCAAAGAAAACAGAATTATTGTTCTCCAGTGATCCTTACAAATACTGCAGTCCGCAACTTATTGATGAGTTCTGCATAACGTTATGCAGTTATTTTCACACTGGTCAATTGCACGTTTCTCCATTCTTATTTTGGAGTTTTCACATTCTGGCTTTTCTTTATTATTAGGATGGCTCTCAACAAATCTATGCATCCAAGGAACAGATACAAAGATAAGCCTCCGGATTTTGCATACTTGGCTTCAAAATACCTGGAATTCAAGCAACACATACATACAAACTTGGCTGGAAAAGTCAGGTAAGTTTAATACATGTTTTAATGTTTGACAAAATATGCCATTAAATATTTGCTGTACTTGCTGGCGTGACGGATGTGTTCTCAGGTTGAATTTATTCCTTAGTGGGCTGATTTTTTTTCCTCTTTTTTCAATGTGGCTACTTCTTTTGTAAGACTATGTTGTAAAATAAAAGATTGTTCTGTTGCCAGAACTAAGGGCTATAAGGGAGGGCATTATATAACTGAATCATAGGTTCCAGGATCTTTCATGAAATAAAGCTAAATACTGTAACATCAAGTTCATAGTTTGAAAAAAGGATCACTATACCCTTTAAAATCATTGTTCTCAACTATAATTTATTGCTCAACTCCAGCAGTAAAGTAGTGGTTCTCAGTATTAATTATTTCTGTTGTGTCATCTTTGTGTTTGCTGATTTTGTTTTCTCGCTCTTCAATTTGTGAGATACTTCAATTATGTCTGACAGCTCAAGTAGAAGACTGGTTGAGATTCTCATGTGACTGGCCTCTAAATATTGGACAAACTTGGGTGCAGAGCCCGTGCAAAATAAAATCTTGGAAAAGCTTTGCTAGCTGCTTTATCAGCTTTAATCCAAAAGTTTGCATTGTGCTTCTTAAAATCAATAATTTAAAATATTGATCAATGTAAACAATTTATAATTTGCGCACTGGTTTCCTTTCATTTATGTGTAAGATGGTTCTCCCCCTCAGTACTGCTTTAAGAGTTGACGAATCCTATAGGGATATTATCTATTTTTCATGATTTAAAACTTGTTGAAGCCTTAAGTGCTAATTTGTATCATTAGGCTGGGACATAGCACTGACACTGACTGAGATTAATTGTTTACACTAGAATTCACAGGATTGCCAAAGGAGCCCAGTTTAATGCTTATATACAATGTTAATTTACCTCCCTTGTACTGTAGGGATTTGTAACTCCACCCAGTCAGTTCACTTCACAATGTTGTCGAGAGCATAATGTATGATCATAATTTTGTCAATTTCTAAGTAAAACAATAATAATTTGGTCACTCAAACCACAACTGTTTGGGGGACACTGCTGTTGTTTGTTGGTTGTTGCGTTTCGCCCACAAGGTATGCAGTCAATTCACTTTACAGTATACTCTGTGAAGCACTTTGAGATGTCTCAAAGATGTGATGAGGCGCTATATCAAATGCAAGAATTATTATTATCAGACTCCATATGGTTTGGAAGAGGAAACAAGTAGTATTGCAGTGGATACAATGCTGCTTCTTTGTTTCAGTGCGTATCCCGTATGTAAATGCGAGGAGTTCTGAGTCATAAATAATAATAATCCTTGCATTTGATATAGCGCTTTTCACGTTGGGAGGACGTCCCAAAGCGCTTCACAGAACACACTGTAAAGTGAATTGACTGTATATTTGTGGGCGAACGCGGCAGCCAATTAATTGCACACAGCAATGTCCCACAAACAGTCGTAGATTGAAAATGACCAATTTACTATTGTTTCTGGTTTTGGAGGGATTATTATTAGGCTCTGTGTGGAGTAAGGAAACTTGTCCAAGGTTTCGCCCTCTGCCTGGGATTGAACTCAGGTCTCTCGCTTGCAAAGCGAGTGCTCTAACCACTGAGCTACAGGAGTCCACATAGAAACAGGCTAATCAACCCCTCAAGCCTGTTCCGCCATTTTATAAGAACATGGCTGATCTATAACTCAAGTCCGGTTACCTGCCCTTGCCTCATATTTGACACCCTGACCCACCAAATATCTGTTTAACATAGTCACATAGATCAGGTAGATTCCTGGTTCAAATCCTGGTCTTTCAATGGTGCAGCAGGTGAGAGGTGAAAGATCAGCCAGGGTCTTCACTTACAATTGCTATCTAGTAATGTCTGCGTTTCTGTCTTGTGATGCTTGCTGGAAAGTGGAATTATGTAAATGTTGGATGAGGATATTATCTCTAATGTCCGACCACGCGGGCGTGCGCACACACACGCACATATAAACACACACATATACACAAATACACAACACACATACAAATAGCCAGTCAAATAGTCAAATAGCCTACCAACACTCAGTGGCTGGGCTCATCCTAAAGCACAGCCACTTGGGCGAGGAACTGACGTACCATTCCATTTTGAGTCATTGCCCTTTGGAGAGAATTGAACAAACTTGGAAGGAAAACAAATGCTGATTTCAAGCATGAGAAGGCCCTCAAGAATCATCAGTAAAAGCTGTTGCAGTAAATAATCCTGAAAGATCTTTGCCCATTCTGAATATCATGGTTCATCATGGAAGTAAAAATCTAAATGCAAGTTCCTATGCCAATCGGTGAAGGTTTTTTGCCACTGGCAGTGAGATAGCATGAAGCAATCTCCTAGGCTTTACTTGTGCCCAGAAAACAGATCAGCTGTAATTTGACATTTGATGCTCAATATCTAATTCACCCAAATTATGAGTCTTTGTATGGACCCATTGGTTTGTTTGGAAGCATGCCAGTGCAATTTCATAGTGGATTCTGTAGCGAATTCTGACTGGCATATATATTCCTCTTTGCTTATTGTATCACACGCCTTTCTGCCTGGCAGGAGTCTTGTGTTTCCATTGATGTTTAATGTTTCAAAAAATGAATGTTGTTTAAAATGGAGCTGTTCCATGAAGAGCATGTTACTAAATAAAACGGTTCCAATAAACAAGCCATCTGTATTCAATACAGTGGGTCTAGTTGAGCATCAGGTCCCTGTATAACTGGGCCATTCTATCACTTGTAATTCTGGCATAACCATTTTGCCATTTTTCCTATTTAACAACAACAAAATTACATTTTTATAGCGCCTATTCAGTAAGCATTTTTCCGTTCGCTCTTTAGTATTTATGATTTAAAATGAACTGTTCATTATTGTCATTCATTTTTGACTGACTATAATTGAATATGGAAAACTCTGCCCATATATTGTAAATGTCCAGGAATTTTTTTTAAAAAAGTAAGAACGTGCATGATAGAAAAAAGACTTCTGGAGTCTATTTGGCCCATCTCAAAGAATAACAACAACAGCAACTTGTAATTTATAGCGCGCCCTTCATGCAGACAGTGTCTTGGAGTGCTTAAAGAATGAAATAAAAATATTCTAGGTAAAATACATGGTGCAGTAAAACCTCATTACAAATTGATATCTTGGTTGCAAGACAAATGTCCTTAACAAGAAGTCTATTGTAGTTATCATTCATAGAATTTCAAGCCCCTAGCCCTATACTGTGATTATTGCAAAAGCAATATTTGAATATACAGGTGGAATTTGAAGAAGTTCATCTCAGAGTTCTCTTATTCCTGCCATCTATTACAAAGTGAACAAAGTTTTGTAATAGAAGTACATTTCAGAAACACTTATCAATATTTAAGTTCCATGTGCCACTGAAATTGTATTCTTCACGTTGGCAGGGTTTGGGGGGAAGGGGGTGGAAGTGGAGTTGAGGGGCATAAATTTGCAAACTGGCCCTTCCTACAATTTAATGGATCAAAAATGTTGAATTCCTTGTCCATAGTGTCATTTTGATATTTTAAAAAATTATATTAGGGTAGAGGGGGATTCAGTAACTACGGTTAAGTCTCCCAACAGGGATCCAGTTATCTTGTTGCACTTTGTTGAGAAAATAATTTGTTCATCAAAGCTGCATATTTTGTTGAGCCTACAACAGTTGTACATCCTTTGGTTCTGTGCCCTGTCATTCCTATTATTTTCTCCCTTGTTTCTACTTTGAATGTGATTTTCATTCCAGTTTCAGAGCAGCGTTGCAGGGAATTTTGATTCTAGAATTTCTTTAATGTTTTAGCGAAAAAAAACTATTGAATCTTATGGTTACAAAACATGTTGGTTGACTTGCGTAGTGCAACCACGAGGAAGGGAGTAGGAGATAGATTCCGTGTCCCATATTAGATTTCTCATCTTACTGGAACCATTTTAGGGCACTACTTGAATGGGTCATTGTTCTATCCACACACAGTAGAAATGAACCTACTGCCCTGAGGTGTTGAGCTAAAATTGTTCTTCAAAACATTTTCCATTTTCCCTCCTTAGTATCAGAAGCCCTCGTGGTGCCATGGATTCTCATCCAAAATTGTTGTTGTTACCTATGACGAAACAGTAAGCACTGGGAGGTCTTTTGCCATGAAGGAAGACATCATATTCAATTTGATCCTGTCCCAACACCCAGACTTGTACTTTCCAACAAGTCGGTCACTATATAGAAATCAGATGACAATATGGGGCTTATGTATCTATCAGGAAGATTTGGCTTATAAAAGAGCAGGTGTGATGGGGTGATCCAAATGGCTGCATTGGCTGTTATTCCTGCTGACTGTGGGAATGTGCTTGGTTTCTATTTTACCTCCAGAAGACCATTCAATTTTAATAATCAGTTGCTGAAGGTACTCCTGCCATTCTGTGGTATCCTGTCATCACACCATCTCATTGGCATATTAATGCTTTGGACCTAAGCACTGCGTGCAGTCTTCAGATCAAAGACCATTTCAAAAATAAATAAAAATTCTGTAAGGGACCTAGATTTTAATAAAGGCAGCAAATTTTAATGTAGAGAACTCCTGATCTTTAAAGGCGTTCATGATTTGAGATATATTGCAGTGCTGGCAAGTGCTCTCTTGTGAAGTTCATGGTCGGGATTAAATATTCACAAAAATGCTGGGCTTAAGTAGAATTTGTGTGCTTTGCACGAGTGAAGAGAATGTGGTATTTCACGCACACAAAAGGTTTATTATTAGCAGGCAAAACAGGAACATTTCCCATCCTACTTGTAAATAAGAAATGAGTAGTAGCTTGGTCAGTTTGTATAAAGTTTTAAAAACTTTAAAAGCTCTTTGTGTATTCAACACTGACATCTGCTACTGCTTTCACAAGTTAATTTTCCTCCTTTTACCTTGACACATAAATGAGAGGTGTAGAAACTGAACTACAACATAAATAAATGCTACAATTGGAGTTACCTTTATTACTGTGATGAACTTTATTGCTGGCTGTCAATTATTCTGTTTAATGTTTTAGAGGCAGCTTGAAAGTAGATACTTTAGATGTCATTCTCTCCCTCCTGTTTCCTGCTGTGATGATGATCTGCATTCGTACAGCAGACAAGCACCATGGATGTTAGGCACCATTCCTCATGCACAATGTCACAGGAATGGAATCTAATAATGACACATCAGAGGGATGTTGTACACAGAATGTCTGCTTTTGGGCTGCCTCTCAAGCAAGGTAATAAAGAGTGATTGAGTGACACTGGAAGGTGTCTCTCATATAACATTTTGGAATGAATGAACGTTCAGCAGAATATTTTTCACCTTCAACAAAATTCCCCCAGCTGGAATATGTTTTTTTTCTAAATAGAGTGTGCCAGGTATGGAGTGTTGTCTGGAAGGGTTGGAGGTTATTGCACTTTTATGTCAGAACTCCCAAAAGGGTCTTAGCTCTCGCATATCTCACCTTTTGAAAGATTCATTTGAAAGAATGATTAGATCGTTATTTGGGAAGGACAAGTTTGCAGGGCTATGGGGAGAGAGCGGGGGAGGGGGATTGATTTGGATAGCTCTTTTCAAAGAGCCAGCACAGACACGATGGGCCGAATGGCCTCCTTCTGTGCTGTATAATTCTATGATTCTAAGCATTCGTCACCTAATTCTGTAATGGAAAACCACATATCTTGGCAGTGATTATATGTCTGACTTACTCAGTTTACCCTGTAAAGATGGTTGCTGTGTACTTGTAAATAACTCTCGTTTGCAGCCTTGTTGTTTATTCATTGTTTAGGAGATATTCATTCCTTGTAACCTCAGCAGCAGAGGTGGATATTTCTTTATTATTCCAACAGCATAGATTGTCAGTTTTACTGATATAAAATCATTTTGTGCTGAGTGCATTAAATGTAATGATTCAGCCCTTCTAGCTCTCACAATCTACAGTTTATTTTACAATGCAAGTGTTGTATTATCTTGTGGTAAGACCTTCTTTCACAGAACGTATGGCTGTGCTGCTATATGTAATGAATTTTAGAGCTTTTCTGTGATAATTTCATTATTGAATGGTGATAAAAATAGATCAAAACTCTGGGGTTCATACAGTTCTTCATCTTGAATCAAACCAAGGATACAAAATACGCAGGCACTACCCTTTACGGTAAATCCTGTGAAGTGCTTTAAAGTGTCCTCCTGATGTGAAAGATGCTTTTTCAAGTATAAGTGCTGGGATTATTTTTTAAGACTTGTTATGCACAATCCTATAGGAAGGCAACTTATGGGAAAGCTTCAGGCACTGGGGAATCTGATGTTGGGATGTCCCCCACTCCCCTGGGTTCTGCCTCCACCCATGGTATGTCTCAGTGAGAACTGCGGGTTGATAGTACTCGTGGACCTATATCCCATCAATCCATAATCTGTTGGGGCTCCAATTTATGATCTGCTGTTGGAGGCTCGTCCTTTGGAATTGGCTGGTCAGTTTACTTCATTTCAATATTTTACTTATTCACATGCATAAATTTTTCTACCTTGCTGCAAATTTGATTCATGCATAATTAATAAGACACTTACAGTTTGAAGAGTTTGCTTTCTGTTCCATGCACATTTTTCATGCCTAAAATGAGCTTATTTCTAATGAATATTATAAATATATAAAAGAGCTGACAGCAGTACATAAATAGGAAGCGGGTCTCTTCTGTTTACTCTTTAGAAGTTGGGAAATCTTTTGTATTTTCTTGTGTTCTAGAAATAGTTCAATATCTGTAAAACCAATTAGTTACAAGACTTTCTTCCCCTAATGAGATAGGTTTTGAAATGTGGGGGTATTAGGCAACGGGAACCATCCTTAAACAAACGTGTACATAGTTTGTATAGTTTGTTTTGATGAAAGTGCCGATTAATAGTTTTGTGGGATGGGAATAAGACAGAATTGAGAAACACTTGGGACCTCGAGGAGGCTTTCCTACAATTTGGAATCTGATTGTTGCCTTTATTTACACTGTCTGGTCGTGTCATGTCAGCACAAGGCTTCTCTCCAATTTGGGGTGCATAGAAATGTTTCTTTCTGCCACAGGATAGAGGCTTACTTTATTTACAGGTAGCTCCTGTTACCTAATATCCCTGCATTTCCAAACCTATTTCATTAGGGCAAAACAATCTTATATCTGTTCAATGAAATTGAGAAAAGATAAAGCACATTTAATTTTAAAGTGGATGCATCAAGTACTGCCAAGTCAGGTATGGAACACGCAGAGCAAAGCTTGTTCCACTTTTGTCCAATAATATGCCTCGGGATCAACTGTCGAAAAGTCTGTTTGTTTGAGTATAACATTTTCCAATTCCCATCCATCCTTGGCCTCTTGAGTGAGATTGCCAATTTGTGCCACATTAAAGACAGTTTTTTTGCTGTGAGCCCATGCCCATTAAGAAATTGTTTGAAACTGCCCCAATAAATTTCACACAGCACCCATCAACTAGCATACCTAGCAGACTTTCATCCATCATTCTGAGCTAGACTTCAGCCCAAGTATCAGAGGTAAAAGGCCAGTTTCTAATTCACAGTGTCACTCACTCCTGTAGCTCTTTGAGGTTACGAGACTGGCTCTTGATTGTTTGCTAACTGGAATTTTAGCTACTGCATCATTGATTGGATTTCAGTAATAACCATGAAGGATGAAACTTCCATTTACCCTGTAAAGAGGTATAGATATTGCTCTCACCTCAGCTTAAAAACATTACGTGTTAAAAAGTGAGAAGTGCCTCCACCCAACAGCAACAGTGATGACATCTGTATATTCGAACCTGTCTCTTTATTAATAATTGGCAGTTATACCCACTAACATGTTAACCTTGCAACAAATATTTTGCTTCCACTGCATAAAGTCCTTCTATAGCTAACTGACTGACTGTCATCAAGCCTTCAGCAGATTGATCTGGCATCATTAAGGAACACAGCATGGCTAATGTCAACTATGCAATAAAAATTCAAACCGTCAAGATGACTGTGGGTTAACCTATTACAGGGTGTGCAGGGAATTCAGTGAGACTGAAAATCGGGTTCATATAAATTTGAGTAGAACTTGTTCAGTCTTATTGTCAATCCCTTTGTATGTGTGTGCATTTGGTGGGGTGCTCTTTTGAAGTTGACTTTAACGCACATTTTAGAGAGAGAGAAGAGAGAGCTTCACCCTGACTTTGAGTGTGCTCTGTATATGACCTGAGAACATTTAATTCTGAAATCATCAGTAGTAAATGTGGAAAGAGTACAGTATTTGTTTCTAACATTACTCATCTTTATGAGCCCCCTAAGTATTAATTTGGAATTGTACTTCATAAAAAATCATGTTTAACCCTTAAATTAATTTAAATTAAATTAATTTATTTAACAGATAATTCTTAATTATGTTCTTTAAGACCCCATATTTGTTTCTTCTGAGCGCAATCGTTTTTTTTGAAAAAAAACAATCCACTAAATCATCTTCAGACTCTATTACATATTTAAGTGTCTTTGGAATTTTAATTTCCTTTTGGAAATTGGCATTGGCAATGAATTAAGATTGACATACTTACAAATATTGTAAGCTTTTAAGCCTCTCAGTTTATTATTGTGTTTTATAACATTACTCTATTAAAAATTGAATACAATTATATAACTTTCATGATTACTACTAACAGAGAAATTCTTAATTAGTTGCATTCCTGAATCATAGGATAGAAGTCTCTGTCAGCAAACTTTTCAACCTAACCGTTTAAAATGTTATCTTTCTTTGCATCTTCTGAAAGCATTTGACTCCCTCGTGCCAAGTTCAAAATGTTGATCATATTTCTAAAAATAACTTTCATAAAAATTTGCTTTCTTTGGCTTTTTTTTCTTCCAAAATAGTATCAGTTGGAACCAAAAGCATTTGATGGAAATACGCAGCAGGTCACAGTAAATCACTTCAAAACAGTAATACAATTGGGGTCAATTGTAAAATTGGGAATTTGTAAAGCAGATTAATTCAAAAGTGTTGGTTGCCTATTGGTTGCCTGATTTAACAACAGTGTTGGAGCATGAAGATCAAAATCAGCAGTGTTGGAGACTGCAAAACTGCCTCCCCTCTCCCCCAACACCAGTAATCAGGCTTCTATTAATCAATGCTGAAATCAGCTTTAGTGACTAAAAATCTAAGGCACATATTTCACCCCAATCTCAGCCGTTACAGGTGTGTTTGTGACTGGCTACTGGATGTTTCTTCCACCATTTGATAGGAAGACATTACCATGTTTTAATAATTAATTGGCCTTGATTGTATGGGGGAAGGGACTTCAACCTTCTTCAGCTACTTTATACAGATTATTCACTGTCCTTGATTGTACAGGAGGAATGTGAGCCTTCTTTCTCAACTTTATGAAGCATAAGCAGTGGGAATCAGTTCAAAAATCAAAATTAGTGGCTTTCTATCTCTCTGTGTCTTATCTATTGGAGCTTTTGCTTAGAAGGACAGTGTGTACAGTGTTTCTAGTGCTTTGTACGATTTGGTGAGTAAGTGGTTGCTTCATAAAAATAGTTCTGTGTCAGAATTGAAGAAGAAGGGTGGTTGGCACGACGCAAGTGAAACTTGCAGGAATATATTATCTGTTTGCTTATCCATTTCGGGGATGGGTCAATTATATAATTAAATAAATCATTAAGTTATGTCATTAAAATAAATAAAATAACAATTTGGTCACTCAATCCATGACTGTTTGTGGGACACGGCTCACAATTGGCTGCTGGGTTTCGCCCACAAATATACAGTCAATTCACTTCACAGTATACCCTGTGAAGCGCTTTGAGATGTCTAGAAGATTATTATTATCTCTTTCCACCCAGGGTTTAATTTTTTTAAAAAAATATATGATTCAAAGGACCATTTCAGTAATCGTGATTACTCACTACCTACAGTAATATTTTGAAATTTACAAGATGTTAAATCTGAGAAAATTCAACACAGGGAATGATTTCCTGAAATCATTGTACTTTGGGAATGGAAACTGTTATTTTTGATTGTATTACTAGAAACTTGCAAGCATGCAATTAATTTTGTGCAAATCAGACTTTGGATCCCTTCCATCCAGTATGGAAATTGCACTCTGACTGAAACCTTTACGTTGTAGCACCCACTTTAAATCCTGTTCTTGTATTTGCTCAGGTTTGACATTTCCACCATTGTTTCTATGGTTTAAATTTATTCTTCATAGAAATTACCGAGATTAAATTTTGACTGACCTATTTTTGTGCTACAATAGAGAGCCGAGCATCCACTAATTGGCCCAATCCCGAAGTGGATAAGGAAACACAAAATACAAATTGGATACATTGCTAACTAAAATATTATTCCATCAGGAGTTACACTGTCACACAATCACACATTGCGCCAGCGCTATTCCTTTGTTACTATCTATACCAATCTCAGAATTTCTTTCTCTAATGCTTTATTTTGCACTCGTATTGCCTTTCTCTCTCTCTCGCTCTCTGAGTCTCTCACTTTGTATCTCTCTCTCTCTGTGTGACTTGCTATATCTTTCTCTGAATAACCCTACACTGTACAAAAATATAAACATTCACCTTTGTACTATTGATTTTAAAAAAAAAGTTGTGCACAAATTTGTGTGCCCAGCGTGAGGTTACTAGGCTGGCCCAGTGTGAGGAAATTGTGAACCTAGTAATCATGCACGCAACTTCACCCAAATACACAATTGTGGAGGGTTTTTATTTGCCATACCCGACAGTGCCACATCCACTTCAGCATAAGTGGACATTCCAGAGCTCCCTCTGACTTCTCTGCTGCCTTCGACACCGTTGACCACTCTATCCTCATCCACCGCCTCTCTTCTCACCTCAACCTTCGCGGCTCTGTCCTTGACTGGTTCAGATCGTACCTCTCACACCACCTCCACTTCATCGCCTCCAGCCCCCGCAGCATCTCGTGTGGCGTTCCTCAGGTCTCTATGCTTGGCCCCTCCTCTTCAATTTCTATATGCTCCTTCTTGGTGACATCATCCAAAGACATGGGGTCAACTTCCACATGTATGTGGATGACACCCAACTGTAACCCCCTCCTCTATCCTTGACTCCAAGACCAAAACAGTACCCGTTGCCTTCGTTCCTCCGGGTCTGGCCTCCTCCTCATCCCCCGAGTCCTCCGCTCCACCCTCGGCAGCCGTGCCTTCAGCCACTGTGCCCCGGATGGCGCTATATAAATCCAAGTTGTTGTTGTTGTCCTGACAGAATGTCTGTCAGACATCAAGTCCTGGATGAGAGCTAATTTTCTTCAGACATAGGCTCTCCTGATTGACTCCTCCTCACCTCAGGCACTGACAGCATCACCATCCATGGTTGCACACTCCACCTTACTAAGCCAGTCCAGGAGCTTGGGTCACCCTCCCGATGTGAAAGGCGCTATACAAGTATAATTTTGTTATTGTTGTTGATATGCGGATATTTGGCATGTGGATAAATGGTGTTCTACTGTATTTTTCTTGTAAATATTTGATTTTTATCAAAGCTTCTTCCAACATAAATCTCTTAACCTTTTCCAGTTGTGTTGTATTTTGTAAATAACAACAACAACTTGCATTTATATAGCGCCCTTCACGCGGGGTAGCATCCCAGAGCGCTTGATAAATAAAATTAATATTCTAGATGATACTCATGGAGAGGAATTTTTATGGGGTACATTTTAAGCTGACAATTTCCATGTCAAAAAATCTATGTGTTGCTTAGTTTCTTTATTTACTGCTATAGGGAACAAGTGTGCACAGATGGGACCAATCTATAATGGATTCTGCTTAGGGATTTGGGCTGACGATGCAGTGACACTTATGGTTTATTATTATAAATAGTGTTGGAATTGCTATGAGTATCATTATTGCACTTGCAAGTATATATTTACTACAGCAGGCATCAGGACTCCTAAATACTGATGCTAATACCTTCAGCAGTGATGACAGACTGTAATGCATATCATCAACAGTAGAAAGATTCCTGCTGAAAATACTGACTTGGTGGTAAAGAAACAAAGATGTTGCATTTTTATAGCACTTATAAAATCAAAACATCTCAAAGCACTTCACAGTAATTACTGCCAGACGTAGTAAATGTTTTTTGTAGGCATATGTATGAGCCATTTTGCACATAGTAAAGTCCCTCAAACAGTCACAAGGTGAATGATCAATTAATCTGGAGGAATGTTTGGCCTTGACACCTTTTTTGAATAGTGTCGTGGAATGTTTAATAAGCAGGCCCGAAAAGCTACTCTGTGGTAATGCGTCCAGAAGTAAATTCATAGTTAGTTAAGACACGGGGAGCTTGAAATGTAGACTCAATTAAATTGTAGTTTGTTTGCATCTCATTTGAAAATTGCTCCGCTACTGTTAAGCACTATGAAACACTAGTGGAGAGCGTTATATAAGTGCACGTTGTTGTTGTTTATAATAATCCTTGCTTAATAATAATCCTTGCATTTAATGCAGCACCTTTCATGTCAGGATTATGTCTCATAGCAATCAACAAGATTTTACTGCAATGTGTGGGCAAACAAAACAGCCAATTTACACACAGCAATCAATGCCTCACAAACAATTTTATCTGGGGAATTATTAGTCCGGATAATGGGAGAAACTCCCTTCTCTTTTTGAATGGTGCCATGAGATCTTTAACTCCCCACAGATGGGAGATGGGACCTCAGTTTAATGTCTCATCCGAAGGACAACTTCTCCATCAATGCAGCGCAATTCCAGCATTCAAGTGTCAGTCATTTGCGTTCAGATCCCAACATCGAGCTTGAACACACAACTTTGTGACTTGGAAGGATGACTGCCACCAGCTGAACTAAGCAGGCACCTTTATTTCATTGAAAAAGGTAGCAATATGTTGGCAAAAATTAACTGGGTTTCTATGTGATGTTTCTAAATCACATTTGTATTTTAACATAAAACATTGCCTCATAGTAAGCCAGTTTGTGTTGTGGTAAACTTCCTGGCACATGTATAGGTGATGTTCTCTTGTGTCAGCAATGATTCTTACTGTCGGAACTCTGATATTGTTTTACTGCTAAGCTATGTTGGATATGCAAGTTTTTCATACAAACAGGAGTTATTGTGTGCATGCAGTAGATCGGGTTTCGTGACCTGATTGTGAATGGATTTTGAGTGGGAGCTCTGTTCACAGGAAGAAAGAGCTTGCCTGTTAGTTCATTAAGGCAGCCCCATTAGTGTTGGAACACTTTGTTGAAAATAGCGTTGGAGAACCAGTGTCCTTACCAATGTGCAGTACCCTGGAATGATCAAACACAGGTTTGTTGCGTGTGATTTCCAACAGTTGTTGAAGCCCATTGGCCAGTGCACAGATGTTATGTTCTTTCATATTTTCTGAAGGCCAATTGCAGTGAGGTATTGCAGAGGCCTAGGAACCCAAAAAGAGAAGCTTTAGACTGATTTGTTTTCATGTGAAGTGGCACTAAGAGTGCTGTAATTGGCCTCAGTGACCTCGGTTGGGGATAAGGTGAGGAAAATTAGTTCCTGTTCCTAGTAGCTAACCAGTGATCTCTGCTGGAGGGTGTGTGTGTGTGTGTGTGAGAGAGAAAGAGAGATGTATCAGATGGATTCCGCTGGGATGCTCACTCAGTTAAGTAGCCTATCCTACACTGGTGTCAAGGCTTTTAGATGAATAATGGATACTTGAACGAGTTACTGGAGGGTGGTGTGGAACCCAATAGAGAGGGGGGGAAAAGTCAAAAAAGCCTTCAGGAAGGGAAAGAAATGTGAAGAAAAAATTGATGAAGCAAAAAACTCATTTAAATATTAATAGTTTTGACCTATTTTAACACATTCTCCTTCTGTGCCACGCATTATTTCTCTCACTTTGTTTTTTTATTGGCCCCTGGATATTGTTGCTTTGAACAGTTCTGCCACACTAAATATTACAGTCACTTTTAGAAGTTACACAAATCTCCGAATTCAGTATATTTCAGAAAGAAAGCAGATTATACATGTTGTCTAATGATGCTACAAGTCTTTTGTTCTCAATAACCTTCACAAATAATGCAGAAAGACAATTTGTGAATCTTAGAACTTTGATGACGTGGTATCCCGTGTTACGATTCCTTCTGTTGCAATCACTTCTAGTTATCCTGGGCATATCTGGTACATGACCCTAGACCATTGAGCAAGCTGAATGAGCTTCATGGCATTTTAATCCCCTCCTTTATCATTTTCTTGCGCTTGCCTATGTCTTGCCATGCTAGCAAGCTGGTAGAATGGCTCATGTCAGGAAAAATAAATTGATACCTGTTGACCTGCCCAAATAAATTGTTTGAACAGAGAAATGAAAACTGTGGAAAGTATGTGTTTTTCTTATTTACTGTTAAGCAAATAACAATAATCTGAAAGTGAGGGATATATAGAGGACAATTGTGCCAAAGGTTTAACCAAAAAGAAGTATTAATAAAGCTGGGTTATTGCGCTAGTGTCATAGGGCAGTGTAATATGACTGATTATTTATAGAGATCTCATCACCACATTTCTCTAATTGCTATCATTTGTAAGGATAAGCTCAGTGTATGGTTCGCTGCTGTTTACTTTAATGACTTATGCTAATTAAGAAAAATTGTTGATTTTAAAAAATTAATAAACAGCATGCCAACCTCATTCATCAAATTGGTTTTGACTTATTTTGTGATTCATGGGAAAACATTACTTAACCATCCATTGGAAGCAGACATTAACTAGTGCTCTGTTATTACTCTGTTAGCAACAGGGCTTTTGGTCATAAGATTTATAAATTTTAAGAGCGGGTGTGAAAGGATTAATTATAGTCCATGGAGGGAGATGGTTGTGGAAGAATGGCTTGGGTCATGTCTGCTCCAGAGAAGTGTGATTTGTGTTTGCCGTTCACAGCATCTGTTCAGAAAGTCTGCTGACTTAACCAGCTAAAGGCAGGCGGAGATATGAGAGTAGAAGGCAGCAGAAGGAGAAAGATGGAATAACAAACCCAGAAACCACTGGTGCTTTGAATTTGCACAAAGCAATTCTCATTAACACTGAGCTCCTTCAATTTGAATCATTTGCTCTCCTGGACTGGCTTTTTTTTGGAGCTTTTATTACGTTGAGTGATCTTTGTATACTATTTACGCCTTTAAAATCCTATCATTCTGCAAACGTTGTAGATTTCTATTGCTCAGTTAGCAAAAAAAGTGTCGTGCAATTTCCAAAATGGTTGGCTGTGAATTCTCTGTATCAATTCTCCTAATATTCAGTCTTTATTTTTTAGCTTATTTTTCTCCCCTCTTGTTCTGAAGGCACTCGGTCTTTCCGGGATATCGTTCTACTGCTATAATAATAATAATAATAATAATAATCGTTGCATTTGATAGGCGCAGATGCTCCGAGACAGACTAGTTGTAGTGCTCCAACTGAGATCAGCTAACTCAGAGTAGATCAGGAATTAAGGCTGCAGCTGTCTGTTTTGTATGGCTTAGTGATGCACTGTGAAGGGCGCCTTTACCTACCAGGCCATTGGGATCCCAAGATTGAACATTTTGTATTGGGGCAGAAATGCAACTGGATATTTTCCATTGGGTTAATGATTGCCAGCTGTTTCTGTGCTGTAGACAGTATGGTTCATCCCTCAAATGGATGTTAATTCTGAACAACATTATGAGCATTGATTTCTTGTTGTGATTGAAAACTTCCAATAATTTGCGCTCTGAGACACTATCCCGCGTGAAGGGATATATTTGTCCAGCACCTTGGGATGTTCTCCTGACATGAACTCTAACAGTGTAATGTTATTGTATAGCTGTGGCTTTTGTTTCCTTGCAATAAGAAGTGATGTTAAGGAATATTGTGCTTATTTTGCCCATCAAGAGAAAGATAGCACAAACATTCACGAATGTCCTACTATCACCTAGCACAGTTACATCTGTTACAAGAATACTGCTTCATTTTGGCTCTGCAAATCTCATGTTGCTGGAAGGAAAACGTGAGCATCCTCTGAGAACAAAGCAAAAATTGTCCAACAAATTCAGTGAGTGTGACAGTTGGTCCTGGAACTGACCCTTATGACTTTGTGATGGGGAGTTCGGAGTTCTGCTGCTGTGCTGATCTGGAAATGGCCTTTGACCTGATGTTTTAATTACGAGCTATAAAAATCAGTTGCGAACCACAGCATTTAATCTTGTACAGTTGAGCTTTCAGATACAATCTTTGTGTCGTGCTTTGCTGACTTAAATTGCCCTCTGTACTGAACTTTCATCAGTCAAGTGTAGCAGTGAACAGTTCCATTAATACCGATATTGAACATGGGTATTTTTTACATTATGCCGATGAATATAATTTGTATTCATGAAAAGCCACCTTTCATATAAGATAATACTAGACTAGCTTTGAACTCTACTGGTTTGTTGTCCATTACGAATGGCTACAGTTCATGAATGAGTGAATGCAAAACCTACACTAGTAAACCTGTCAGCAAAAATATTTTGAGAGTCGTGGTTGGATATTTGCTGTAATTGCTATTGTTAGACACTATTCTGCCTAAAGAGAGATAAGGGGAATGCAAGTTGGTGTAGTCTGCTACGTTCCCATGTAAACACCTAATTCAAATAGATGCAATAACTGTTTCAATGGGTCTTCCCAACAGCATATCACGCAGAACACGTCCTTCGATGGCAACAACAATCCAATGGACACAGATAATCAGGCACCCACTTTACTGGAGCATTTTAGAGCATCTTCTAACTTTCTACTATACAGATACGCGGTGGCCTTGTTAGAACATGCGATTGAGTGTGGGTTTGCTTGAAGTGCAGTATACTATGCACCCACCCTCTATAGGAAGTGAGGTGCAGTCAGATTCTGGAGCTAACCAGCCAGCTTCCTGCTCTAAAAGATGTCTGACGTCAGGGACCACCGCTGACACAACTTACTGCGTGCTATAGTATATGCAGGAAGTGCTGCTGATGTCATATATAAACTGTAATATAAAGTGGATTCATTATTTCCTTAAGTCTTTGTTAAGGCTGTTTGCTCGATAAGAATGCCACAAAAGTCACAGAAAGAGGAAACAAAAATACTCATTGTCTAATGAAAACTTGTATTTTGTTCTTGTCGTCTCTACACGGTAACTGAGTAGGAATAGCATTCCAAACTTGCATTCCTAAGAAGAAATGTAACGTTCAGTTATTCCAGAACAGAATAGTTGTTTTCCTTGCTGCAAAATTGTTGCATACTCAAAGAGAAAAGAAAATTTAAAATGAAGGCAGGAATCCACAGCAGGTCAGTCAGCTATTTAAAGAAGAATCGAACATAAAATTCCAATTTATGTTAACTTTTGGGATGCCACCCTCCACCAAATCTTCACACAGCATTCATTTATCTTTGTCTGCTAGGTCCTGGGGTGCATTTTCAAGATTTTCTCTCTTTATTTTCAGATTTACTGTTTCACCCACAAAATATACAGTCATTTCACTTTACAGTATATTCCGTGAAGCGCTTTGAGATGTCTAGAAGACGTGAAAAGTGCTATATCAAATACAAGGATTATTATTATTATTACGGCATTCACACTTTGCTTCTATATATCTCCATCCTGAAATATAATGCCACTGATTGCACAACAATGTCAAGCTTTGAAAGGAGGCATCAACAGTTGCATTTCTGGACAAGTAAATGAATCCCAGAAAGTTGGTCACTGAAGATAAGCTATCACAACTTATCTTCATCCCTGTTCTCACAATAAAATCTGCTTGCTGCCATCGTTAAGGAGAACAAGAGATTCTGAACAGTTTCACAAATGAACAGTGGCTACAGTAGACATTTTAATTCTGACAAATCCCATTTCCATAAAATGTAAAGGACAATACAGTGATCCTCATGCCTGATAATAACCCCAGCTCCCAAAGGTTTGCAGTTCTGCAGCATTTGTCTGAAATATCTTCGCTTTTTTTTCAGAACTGTGTAGTGGTATGACTGCTAACCATGTAATAATGTATTCTTAACAGTTGCTATTGGAATTACTGGAATGTTGCTGTTAGGATTGATATTACATATTACATCTGAATAACTCAAAACAAGAATCAACCCAGGAATCTTCCTGTCCTGGTTATATAGCTAATTCTGTACTTACCCACTGTGGCATAGAGAGTCAGACCCTGAAGGGAGAATGTTTTAATGTAAGGAGAGAGGAGTATATTTTTAAAAGTCATTTTGGTTTCTTAGCACTGTGTTCAAATCTTGTTAGTTATTTTAGCCGCTTCCAGATTTTTGTTATCATTGGTCTGCAGCTTTCTTTAGTCTTGTTCCAATGTCCGTGGCACAATGCAGATCATAGTTACTTTGATCCCATGTTCAGATTCTGTCAAGCATACAAACACCTCACAACTTAACTGTGATTCCCATTTCCACGAAAGAACAATTTTCAAATGCGATCTTCGTGCCATTGTCACTCTTGAGATTTGGGAGCTTTCTCTTGTCATGTTTTGCCAAAGATTATCCATGTGTCACAATGACGTTTCAAAAGTATCATTCATTGCTGTTTGCTCTTTGTGAAAGCTATGGAAATGTGCTGTTGAATGGATTTTGAATATTGTGTTGGGGTGGAAGTAAAATGTCAATGAAAAACTCCCGACTGTGTATTTGGTCTTTGAGACGGGCATCAGGAAATGTCTTCTGTTTGAGAACTAATTTCTATAGAGCGAATATAATAGGATTCAAAACCTAATAAATTCTATCTCTTGAGATCAGCAGTTACCAAATGAGTGAGTGATTCTTTCTGACAAGGTTAGAATTACACTACAAAAAGGATCACCAAATGAACTGAACAAGGGCAACCTGGTAGTGCAGTGTGAAGAATGTTTGTTGCATGACCCAGTGGCCTTGGATTTGAATCGAATGGCAGCCACAGTCGTCGGGATCTTCATCAGTTCTCACCCATGTTGATGGGGTAGAATGGCCTGTGATAAACTGTTCACATTTTGAAGCGGAACGACTGGAAGGAATCTGTGGAAGAGTGCACCAGCAGCAGTTTGCAGAATGGAAATTGGAGCAAGAAATATTAATTATTAAAAGTAATTAATAGTCAAGATTATCTTCTTTACAGAAAATGTGTTCATTATCAAGTTAATTAATCTCACATTAATTTCTTAAATCTGCAGTTTCTGCTGTGAGAGATTACCTAAAACGATCCATCCTTTTGTGTTTCTTTCTGTCTGTCTCTGTCTGCCTGTCTCTCTCTCTCTCTCTCTTTCTCTCGTGCTGTGTTTTTTCTTCCAATTTTATTTCCTTCCTCTCGAGGGAGGGGGTTTGATTATTTTTTCCCTCTATTGGTTATAAAATTCCAGCTCCTGCCACCTGGCTCACCCAAATTGTTTTTTTTAGACTTTATAGCCGGGGCCATAACATTATTCGGCTTGCTCCTGCCCTCAACAACAACTTGCATTTATAGAGCGCCCCTCACTCCGGGCGGCGTCTCAACAACAACAACAACTTGAATTTATATAGCACCCTCCACGCTGGACGGCGTCTCAGAGCGCTTAACCCAATATCACCCCCATGCATTATCCACGCAAGTTCTTTCTTAGCAGGAATAATGATTGAGTAACTCTCACTTGACTTGTTTTCTCTCTTCCTCCTCCCTTGCCCAGGGGAGTTGAGGCAAATACACCATTGCCTCAGCTGACATCAGCTAACATGGCAAAAGAACGTGTAGATTTGAACTGGAGATGTTGCTGTGATTTCTTGACAACTGATTTTAGAAATGCTAATAATTAAAAATCCAGGTTAAGTACTGAAGTCCGCACTATTTATTAAGTTACAGTTCTTTCAGAATTCACTAAGGTAAATTTCCTATCAATCCAGAAATCACTAGCAAAGATTTTAAATGTACCGTGTTTTTATCAAAATTCTGTAATGAAATGTCTTCTGTTTTTATCTTTTGCAAAGCTTTGATTCGTTAGCTACAATGCATTGCTGTTGTCACCTTGGAGCCTAGTGATATTTTTACAGGGCTTTGTGTCTGCCAGCAGCACAGATGTCTGATTCGCATATCGAATATCACCGAATTTGCCACCCGGTTGCACGCTAAACTAATAATTAGTCTCGTCTAAAGTTTGTGCACATCTGCCTCTAACAAGATGGATTAGTTCACCTTTTAATTATTCCGGGTGATGGAGAGCAAAACGAAAGGGGAGCGATCACCTCACCTTCCTTCCTCAAACAAGCATGTGGTGTTGATGGCCACTGTGATGGTATGTTGCAGTCCGTCCGGACTGCCCCACCCTTTTGACAGTGGCATTCTTGTTCTGCAGAAGAAAAAAAAATTACAAAAAAAATGAAAATGTCCCTATGTGAGATGCTTGTTTTGTAGTAAAGCAACCTTCTCCATCTTTTTAAATGCAAGATTTGTATTCAGACTAAACTTTGAGGGTTAATGTTTGCAAAGCTATAGCTGTGACGCCTTTTAGGCCCTGAGATATTGATAATATCTGAAATACAGAAATATCAGTGTAAATGTTAATCCAACCTATCGTACTTGTATGTGATTGAAATTGCCTATTAATAATAAAGTGAAGCAATGTAATAAAAATTGAATAAAGTGTTTTACAGTCCAGATAGTTTGATTATATAAATGTGTGGAGCCCTACGAGCTGTGTAGGGTGCTGCTGTTATGAGAAATGTGTTTTTAGTTAGAATGTTGCTTGAAATTACAATTACACTGTGGTGCCTGAATTCTTATTTTGACCTTCTTTCTGATGCAGAATTTAATGCGAGTCTGCCTTCATAACCATTTCAAATGTTTTCTTCACTGCTGAAGACAGACACACTGTTGACAAGCTCTTTTTTTTCTGAACAGGATCAAATTGGTTGTAATTTAAACTTCCAATTCTGATTTCTAGCCTCTGTGCAATTTTTCCTTTTAATTTGAGTAGAATTCAAATGAAATGCTCACCATGTCATGAGCAAGTCAACTTCTTTCACATAATGTAAGGCTGATTATACTTTGAATGCAACACTGCAAAGATGAAGTTGGGGTGTGTGCTTACTTGGTGTATTCTGCACTCAGTGCTGACATTTAAGATCAAATAACAGACTTGTTTCATTCGTTACTGAGTGTCTACATTCGTCAAGGAATGGAAATTCTCTATTTCTGTCTGTAGCAGAATCTAGTTCCCATAACCAAACTGAATATGCCAATTTATATAAATGAGGTGCACCTTCAGTTTAAGAAGCAGGATCACTAATTGGTGTTGTTGATGAGGAAGACCCTAACATTGTGGTTCTGTTGCTGCTAACCACTAGCTCAGTATTTTTACAGGGGTAAGACTCCTGCTATGTTCTCAGAACTATACAATACAAAATTATAGGTCGGGAGGATAGACGGTCGGGAATTTGGACCCAAGCGGGCATGAGGGTTGGGATCAGGGAAGGTGGAGGGCAGGGACGATAGGAGAGTGGTTGAAAAGGGGATTATTGAGACGTGCCTTAAAGGAGGCGAGGGAGGGAGCGAGTCGAAGGGTACTTTTCTTGGAGTTGGTTTGAGTAATCTGCAGCTGCACTTCCTGCCTATCTGCAATGGGACCCCAGACAATATGTAGAACACTGATGGATGAAACTGACTTAATATTATGTCTGTCACTCCAGCTGCTCTGAGGGATGTGGGACTGACTGAGTAGGTTATTGTGCATCGAACCGAGTACTTCAAAAACATATGAAATGATTCACGTCCAGTTAAAGGGAGGCGCCGCCGTTCACTGTTTAAAAATAAATTAAAACCATATGGATTCACTCTTCCTCCCGACGTGAAAGGTGCTGTGTAAATGTAATGTGTTGCATTGTGATGACTTATGCTCTAATATCCACAGGCACTGGCAGGCTTCCGGCACCTTGTGAAATAATCTTTCTTTATGTTTGAGCCCAGGCAGTGAATGCATCTTGGCTCTATGACTTGGGCAAGCATCAGAGCTGAGCATAATTCTGTGTAACAGTTGACAACAAAACCAAGGTTCCCTTTGCACCTTGAGCTCGATTGAAATTGTTCCTTTTTTTTTAACACCTTTTTTCCTTCCTTTGTTTCCAGTTTAAATTTTAAAGACCCCGAGGCAGTCAGAGCTCTGACTTGCACTTTACTAAAGGAGGATTTTGAACTGACCATCGATATTCCGTTGGAGAGATTGATCCCAACTGTCCCTTTACGGCTCAACTACATACACTGGGTGGAAGACCTGATTGGCAGTGACTCTGACAAAGACAAACTCATCCGAGGAATTGACATTGGTATGAAACCTCAACTTTCAATTATCCTTTTCAACAAAGGGCCATTGCTTATTCAACATGGCTTATTTTATCATTTATCATTTTAGAAGGGGTTATTTAATAATCTGCGATTGATAGCTAGTTTTAAGGTGTCGGGAAGAGCAAGGAGGTGCCCTGTTCCTATGTCTCTGCTGCCAGGAGGTGACTTTTAATAATCCTTGCATTTGATATAGTGCCTTATCATGTGGTTGAGATGTCTCAAAGTGCTTCACAGAATACATTGTAAAGGGGATTAACTGTGTATTTTGTGGGTGAAACAAGGCAGCCAATTGCACACAGTAGTGTCCCACGAACAGTTGTGAATTGAATTTTACATTCATTAAGTTTATATTTTAGGGATTTAGAGGATTTAGACTTCCACGTCTGTTTCTTTTTCTCTTGTGTGAAAGATTCTGGTTTCTGCTTGACTCCTCCTCCTGAGGGCATGATTCAAACCTCGCTGTGTGAGCAATCACAGCTGGTGAATCCAACCACTATGTGCCCCAGCATGTTTGTATGCTTCCTATACATTGTTCCTCAGACATTAGTTATATAACAAAATTATCATTTTACACAAGGTGACTGATGTACTGTACCAATAGTATTTGATCCACCGAGCAACAAGACCATGAATAACTAGGATACTCCAGGCTGTACTTAACCACAAATCCCATTCGTAACAATAGCCACACGAATACACAGTTTACATTGCACAGATTTATGCCACACCTTTATTTTATCAGCACAAAACCTTCATCCCATATTGCTGCTCAATGGCCAAAGTGACATAGCTATACAGCTAACTCCGCAGACTGAACTCATTGCGTTTCGAGGGAAACCCACTCTCACTGCTTCTCAACGATTTTTTTCTCANTTTTTTTCTTGGTGTCCAGATAGTGATGCGTAGTACATTGTACTTGTGCCCAAACCATGGAAATTCTTCCATGTGCACAAAAGTTTAATTCTGAAATCTTAACATAACCTTAGATGGGGGTCAACTAAGCCTGAGATGCTGCCAATTACAATGACTCCATGTTTGTCTCTCATCAATCTGTGTGACGAGAGCGTTTCCTATAAATGTACTTGCAGATACATCACCTTCTGGGAAATCAAATGTACTTAGTAAATACACACGGTGGCAATAATAGTATTGCAGAGGCAAAAGAGAAGATTTATTCCCAAATCTGACCTTGATTTGAACTATAAGGTCATCAAACTCACAGCTTTAAGCCATTGTCCATCAGTGTTTAGACTGAATTATTTATGAGTCCTATCAAAAATCTTCAAAAATTGCAGACCCGTCTTATATTAAAAGGAATTTTTATTATCCTCCAGTTTTCTTTCAGAAGAACTGACTGGAATGATGAAACAGCTACTCATATGTATTCATGTTATCAGGATTTATGCTGATGTTAAATTAATGAGGTGCAACTAATTTATCCACATTGGTAAAATTCTGCGTTGCTCTTTCTTAATATTAATTCTGCTGAGCCATGTTGTCTGAAGGAATTTCCCTGCATGTTTCATTGTAAGGCAGATCCTTTTTTTCAAAAAAAAACCCACATTACTAAAACATTTGCTAAATGCCAGCTACTTTCCTTGTCTTCTTAGAAGATTAAAAAAATGAAGTACTTTCAGTGACAAGTGCTCTACATATTGAGTGCATTTATCTAGGGAAATGTCATTCTAAAACATTAAACTTTAAATGACCAGGAAGCCACTACAGCATTCTTGCTATCTGCATTTACATGAGACTGACAGCCTAGTAAAAGTGATGCTGTTCCAGTGCAATTTATGAAAAGTAGCTTTTGTAGGTTTTTCCTGAGCAGCATTAAAATCTTGCTAAGCTGTAGATTTCTGCAGACCGACAACTAGCTAACTGCAAGTGATTTACAATGAATGCTGTCTATCACAGCCACCTAATCTCACTGCCAACTCTATATGAATTGAACCTGTATTTATAGGCCAGACTGTACCAATCACCTGGACTCCTAACTCAAAGGTGGTTGCTGTCAAATGTCACCAATTTTGTAGGAAATTGCAGCAGAAAACTCCCAACACGGCTGCTGCTACCTGGGTCCACAAGGTAACCAGTTTGTAAGGCTGACTGCTTGTCACGTTGCACCATGTCCACTACACCTTACATTCTTCACACTATAAATGTAATATAGCCAAAGAATGATTGTAACAATAAAAAGAATGTAAAGCATATGGTTGTGCTCTTGAAAGTGTTTCAGAATGGACTGCATTATTGAGTAGATCAAGTCACTTCCCCAAAAGGATCCAGGAGAAATTCGAGAGCAAATCTGGCACATCTGCTCTCGCACATCTCACAGCTGATTAGTGTGCAATTGGCAGAGGTTGGAAGCAGGTTGGCTGCATACTCTTATCCAGGAATGCTTTGCGGCAAAAGATACTCGTATTAGCATTGGCACATTGACACTTAGGCATCGAAAGCAGCAGCATATATCCGTCCTCATTTCTTCATGACCTGCTCTTTGACCCAGATTATACTTGTATAGCACCCTTCGCGTCGGAAAGACGTCCCAGGGCGCAGGACATTACTGAGGTATAGGCAGCCCTCTGTTATCACACCAAGTGGTTACTCCTCATCGTGAGGCCAATTGTTGAGTGTTGGCATCGATTTGTCTGCAACAATAATTATTGTCCTGTGATCAGAAATTCCTGCTAATATCACTCTCTGCTATCCCCCTTCTTGACCAGTAATGCAGAGGTTATTTTTAGCTGCAATTATATGAGATCTGCCAACTCAGCTTAAAGGTAATTGCAATACTTCTGGTTTGTAAGACAGGACCGCACCAGGTAATTTGTATGCCCATGAGGCATCAAGCTTGCATTTTCTGGGTGTATTTATTACTACTTATAGAGTGGTTCACTCCGAGGCACTACCTCGGGTGAAGGGCGCTATGTAAATGCAACTTCTTGTTGTTTTTGGTTCATCATTGTCTAGTGTATTAGAAGTCTGTCACTAACATAAAGGTATGCTCATACTGTAAAGCCCCTCCCATGTTATCAGCTAAGCAAAAACAATTCGCAAGACTTTTAGTCTGGCTAAAATTTTAGTCTGACTATGTATTGGCTACCTATGAGATTGATTTTAAGGGCACTTTTATCTGGAAGGAATAAATATCTGTCGCTCAAAACTATAGACAGATATTTCAAAACCATAGAAGCGTGTATTTAATAACCACTATTGCTGTGCCTCCCTGTGTATTTAATAACCACTCTCCTTTGAATGTTGCAGGCACTGGGGCCTCCTGCATCTACCCTTTACTTGGGGCCACTATGAATGGCTGGTTCTTCCTTGCCACTGAGGTGGACGATATGTGCTTCAATTATGCAACGAAAAATGTGGAGCAGAATAATCTTTCTGAACTCATTAAAGGTTTGTGAAAGGGATTTTTTTTCAATCACTTGTCACCTTCTTAAGGGTTCTGTAGAAAATGGTAGTGCAGTATACACCTCCCGCTTCTTTCTTTTTCTTCTAATTCTTCCTCAGATGTCGTCCTTCAATTTGCATTGAGTGGCTGCCTTGTCTGACGTGCCTTATTGGCACTTTCAAATGCTGGGAGCTGCTAAGTGTTTTGTATATGTCCCTTTCTCAAGCAAAGATATTTATTCTGCTCCGTCTTCCGGACCCATCGCCCATCTTTCACTTGGTGCTCAATTTGACAATGTAGCTAAGTTGGAAGCCTGCTATCCTCAGGGTGCAGATGTCAATAGTGTATGTCTTCCAGTGCGTGATGTATGCACTGTATTTGGCAAGAGTTTAATACAGCTGTGATATGTATTCTGATGTTGAGTTTGCTCCCCTCTACACTTGTGCAATATTCAAAATCTAGACGCTTTAAGGAAACGTTAGCGCGACCCTATATTTTAAAATAAAGATTGGATAAAAGTAGTTAACTATTTTGAACACCCTGTTCAGGACTACAGAGGAGTTTGGACGCAATTGAGTGAGCGTGCAAATCTCATCAAACCTGATTGAATTTGGATTTGACAAGCTTAAGTTTAACTTAATGTACCAGCTCGCTCTGCCTTGTGGGCTGCTTAGTCACACCAACCAGAAGGACTCGGAGCTTGACTCTTAATTGAATGAGCTAATTGGTGTTTGGAAATATAATTGAACTTGGGGTAAAAATGAGATAAGGTTCAGTTTGAGTTTGAGGTGAGTTTACCAACGGAATGCTCGTTCTGTATTATTCTTCATTTCTCCTAGATATTTAGAAGCAGATTTTGCATGAAGAAATTGGTTCCTCTTTTGACCAAGAGCTCTTGCCCAGTGTAATCTCTCTGATGTCTGTCCTCTTCCTTTTATCTCCGCTTCTCATCACGCAGATTTTGTTTCTCTCAAAACGTTCAGATTGTCATTGTGCACAGTGATAGTCAAATTGGGGAAGAAGCTGGGTGGGATACATTTAATATGTTTCACACCGCATTATAGCTATACAAATAATAATACATATCCATGAAACTAGAATGCACTGGAGCAGGTTGTGCATGTTAGTGTTGCAAAATTCGTTCATTACAAACAATGTGTATGACATTCGATATCTGCTTTTCCCCGCACTCCCATTGTTTTGGACGATTTTCCAGTTATGCTCGAATGTGTTTGTGCTCCGATTCTAAGCTCATCAGATATTTATGTCTGGACATGTGTGGCTTGCATTGTTGCACCCATTTATCTGTGTATAATTATATATAATGATTTTCATATTAAGCCTAACTTGCTGTGAGATTGTAATCTTTTGGCACGCTGCAATAGGCCTGCGTTGACGAACTGAGTATAATCAATTAAACAATTTAATGGTCAGAAAATATAGCCATGTAATGATTCTGTTATCCACACAGCAATCTGTGTAGTGTGCAAAGCATCTGGTTTTTAGGCAGTATTTCAGATCGTGATATACAAACATTTACTGAAACGCTTCTGTCTTGTTCCATGTTTTACCCCAATTCAGCGGGTTATTGAATTAAAGTGATAAGTAGCTGAGGACCATTTCATGCAAGATTAACACATTTATGGTGATTGTGTAGCCATTTTTTAGTTTGATTTTTCCAAGCATTCAGTTTAACATTTCTGGTATAAGTAGTAATACTCCCTTAACATTTCATTGGTTAATACATGCCTCATCCAGAGTGTTTGATGAAAGAAAGAAAATGTTAATTCTATTGCAGAGCTCCCTGTGTGTGTGGGGGGGGGGGTGGGCTTGTTTGAGGAGGGCGGTGGTGGGGGTCTGAAACAGCCCACACAGCTCGCTTCTACAGCCAAGCGTGTACCACAAGAAATTCACTTTGCCATGAGCCCCAGTATTGATCAACAATAATTATTATTGAAACCGGTATTGGCAACCAAGAGAGTCTAAAAAAGTGATCCCAAGCCAACTGATGATGCACTCACTACATATTGCCTAAGAAACACAAAGGATTTGCAGCAGACCATTCTGCAACTCATGGGAGAAGGAAGGAAAGGAAAGATACGGGAGTGCTTTCAACCCATTGCCTTCATCTTTAACCAAATATGGTCGAAGAAAATCTGAGTACCCCATTTGCCCATCAGTGTAGTATTTATCAGCAGTCATTAAAATGCATGCAGTGCTGAAGGCAAAATTTCCAGTTGAGTACTTGTGAAAATGTGAACATCCACACAATTACTGTCAGAGTGAGCGAGAATATGAATTTAAAAATTTAAACGTTATTAGTATTTTTTTGTGTGCTTGAGCACGGACCCTGTGGAATAAACAGGAACTACATACAGCTGGCTTCAAGGGTTAATGTTGCCAAATCAAACTATTCTAGTTTATGGCTGCATAATCACTATTGAAACGCCAAGGCTTGAATTCACTGAGATCCCACAGTGTCTCATTCCTTCCTTTTATGCTGTTAGGCTTTTACTGCTAATTAGCTGCTCAAATACAGGGCATGGGAAAGGGGAAGTTGTACCGAAATTGCACCAATTTAAATGAGAAATGGAAATCAATTTTTCTTTATTTTCAATGACAAACTTATTAACCAATTACAGCATTAACTTGCTAAACTTTCACAGTCCTACAAATAACTACGTTAACTCTGTAACATGCCAATTGTTAACACCCCTACCGTGAAAATTTGAGATAATTTAAATTGCTCCCCATAATGAGGAGCTTTTCTAGCGTTGCATTTTTGATTAGAAAATGACAATTAAGTGTTTATTTTGTGCAGCCTTACGGCTTTCCTCTCTCTCCCACCACCACCCCCTTTGTTCGTTCAAGAGGAAGGATGTAAATAGATTTTATCCAGAAGTGAAAAGTCTCATAAATAAAGAAGAAAGAAAGCCTCTGTGTCAGGTGAGCGTCTCTGTAGCTTTTGTCCCTGACTCACTGTTCTCTCTCTTCCCAGTGGTGAAGGTACCCCAGAAAACGCTCTTGATGGATGCCCTGAAAGAGGAATCTGAGATTGTTTACGATTTCTGCATGTGTAACCCTCCATTCTTCGCAAATCAGTTAGAAGCCAAGGTAAAATCTTTTACAATGTTACCCTTGTGGAGTCCTGTAGCTCAGTGGTTAGAGCACTCGCTTTGCAAGTGAGAGACCTGAGTTCAATTCCAGACAGAGGGCGAAACCTTGGGCAAGTTTCCTTACTCCACACAGAGCCTAATAATAATCCCTCCAAAAAAACAAAAACAATAATTAAATTGGTCATTTTCAATCTACGACTGTTTGTGGGACATTGCTGTGCGCAATTGGCTGCCGCGTTCGCCCACAAATATACAGTCAATTCATTTTACAGTGTGTTCTGTGAAGCGCTTTGGGACGTCCTCCCGAAGTGAAAAGCGCTATATCAAATGCAAGGATTATTATTATTATTATTACTCCTTCACAAAAACATCTCCTGAAGGCACACATTCTCTTTTGTTAGGCTCATTAAATCCAGCATTTAAAACTATATAACTGGGCTATACAAAACGTCACTGAATGCATATTGATTGCTCCGCTGTGATCTAATAGTTGTTGACATAAATTTTTCTTAGAAGACATTTAAAGCGTCCTTCTAACTCCCCCCTCCAAGTGAACAATATTCCAGGTTCTCTCACTCACGAGCTGTTGCCTTAACTCAGCCACATACTTTTGCCGGCGGCTAAACCGATTGACTTCTTGAGTATAATGTTAGTTGAAAGCCACTCGTTGCTGAACTGGCAGGATATAGGCCACAGTGCGAAACTACTCAGCCTTTTGTTACTACTTAATGACCTAGCCGAAACGTGCCACGTGCTCTGCCCTGTTCAGGCACTCTTCCTGCATGCTGACCAAATACAATGCTAGGAATGTCTGGAGCCTGGACCATCTCCATCCTTTAGGTCTGCGGAGGATTCTCTGACTGAAGGTGATGATAACCGTAAAGTGGTTATAGACCCAAAGTGCTTCCGAAGACTGTTGCCTGGTCTCAAATAGGTCAACTTTAAATATTTTCTTTATTATAATAATAATAATAATAATCCTTACATTTGATATATGTAAGAAATGGGGAGAATAGAGATGAGCAAAATGAGAAAAGGTTAAAGGAAGAAAACGTATAGAACAGTGAGATGCAATGAGTAGAGCAAAAATGTGGAATGTTACGATTTATCAGTATTGCACTTCCTTATAGATAAGTACGGAAGTCGGCTCATTTGCTTTCACTTCCATAGATTATAGAAAATTCATCTTCAGAAATAAATCCTAAGCAAAAGATAAAATGCACTCATACAACAAATTCACTGAGCCATCGGAGGAGATAAAACAGTGTTATTTTTTTTAAAAAAACTGTTCTTCCTGTATCCTAAGGGTTAATGGCCACCAATGTGTTCACAATTGTGGGTGAGCTCATTAGTGACAGCTTCACATTCTCGATTTCATCTTCAAACGTGATACATATTAAAAATAAACCTTCAATGTTAACCGGAAACAAACATCCCGCTGCACTGTAGTTCTCATCTGAGCTTTTATTAACAGGGTGAAAACTCTCGGAATCCCAGCCGCCCGCCCCCCAGTTCTGTAAACACAGGTGGAATTACTGAAATTATGGCTGAGGGAGGTGAACTGGAGTTTGTGAAAATAATCATCCACGATAGCCTTCAGCTGAAAAAGAGACTGAGGTAAGTGATGTGGAGAAACCTATTCTGCACCATTACCTTTCTGCTCCAGAGATTGCCGTAGAGAATATTTCCAGCACAATTATTGCATATTTAAAATTGTTGTGGCTTTGAGTCTAATACATCAGGATACAGGGAGATCTTGTTGGATTCACATTTTGCCGGCACCAGCATTTTACTCCCATATATGGGCAAATGTCTGTGAGACTAATTTTAATCACCTAACGCGTGCAGTAATGATTCCTGGGAGAACAGTACGCTCCCAAGAACTTTTCCCCCCGCCCCCCCACTTGTGCTGTCGTGACAACAGCATTCCTCTGCACACTAAACATTGGGTTGCGCTTACCTCAGAAATCCTCCTGCCCTCTGATGAACATTCTCCCTGCAATGCAAACATAATGTCATTTTTTTTAAAAACCTTGTTCTACATTAGATCTAAAAAAAATGATAATAAACAGAAAGCAGCTCTCTGTCCCGCTCTATGGGATAGCTGCTGACCTTTGCTCTGCTCGTCCCCCATCTTGGCTTGACTGCGATTGGAAATTGTGAGGGGGGGTCTTCTCAGTTCCTATATAAATCCCCGTCTGGGTGTAATGAAACCAATATTGACTGCAGTTTTCAGGCTGTATGATAAACTGGTCTCTCCCAGGTTACACAGTTGACCTTGAGTGTGTAGTAATGCCCTCTACCTCCAGCCTTGGGCATTATAACGTACTCTCAGTCACTTGCACAATCTTTGTGCCAGTAGTTTCCTCCGTTTGCCTCGAAGCTGCAGTTCAATCAATATTTGTATAATGTAACGGTATACACTGAATTTGAAGTTAATTAATTAAAGCAGATGGAAGTAGATATCAAAACATCTCGCTTATGGGTCAGTGAAGACAAAAATCTGTTGCATCGCCATTGGACTACATTTATTAAATGTAGAGAGTGTCGATGGCCTACAGTTTCAGTGTAGATAGTTTCAAAGTTTATGTTTCAGAAGAAACATAGTTGAGATAAGAGATAGCAATATAATAATCCTTGCATTTGATATAACGCCTTTTCATGTCTTCTGAGAAATTTCACCTAGTTTTTGCTGTAAGACTATTTTATCTCAAAATGTAATCTCGCCAGAATTATGAATAATTCTTAAATTAATTTGGACAATGTATTTTTTTCCCCCCAAGAACCGCAGAAAACAGTGTTCCCAAGCAGGACTGAAATTAAGAATTTATCACAATTCTACAGTCTCATATTTTAAGACAATGGTCTTGCAGGCTAAAACTACGGGAATTTCAAGCCTTTGTCTGTTGAAAATAAATGGGCTATTTAAATTAGATGGAGCTATTACAAATGACTTTAATCATATTCACTGGCCACAGTACCTGCTGATAACAGCTGACCTTATTTTCAGTTTCTGTAGTGCAGTGGCATTCTTATGAATCATTTTCTGCTTTGTCATGAAGTCGGCATTACTCCTTTATTGAGCAAATAACTTCTTCTGATCAATATTCAATCCCGTTTCATTTTTGCCTCGATCAAAGATAATGAGCAAAAATTAGGATTTGCTAACAGTGCATGACTGGACAGTTACTGGAACAATTCAACTGAAATAAAATAACATTTAAGTCCTAACAAGTGGAAATACATTTTTCGGATCACCGTTTGAGGTTAACGAGCATGTCTTCAGCCCAGAACTTCCAGTATCTGCCTGCTAATTAATCTCTCTGTGAGTAGATCAGGGACGGTTAGGAGAGGAGACGTGGACATTAGTGTGAGTATTTTGGAGGATGGGATTACTATTGGTGTTTCTTTTAAGAAAACAGCAGCCTAATGTGGTGTATCACAGATACTTTACCCTTGCGATTGCCTTAGTCAGGATGTTTCCACACAGGCAGAGAAGTAAAACTGGAAGATGAGTCAAGCTAGATGCACACGCTAGCTTATTGAAAGATACGTAAGGATGGGCTGTGTATCTTGTCAAATCCAGGAATAGTGTGCACAGGACAACTTTAGGTCTGTGTATTTCAGACAAGAACCTTTAAGGACTCTGAAGTATTAATTGTTACACTGCGAGTTTGGGCCATTTGCTAAGGATACAGTGGTTTCTTTACTCAGTAAGATTTAATGTTTTTACGTTTGGGTGAGCAGATTGCTTTGCTTAACTGACTGACCTTGAAATCTAGGTTTGCTTTTTAAGTATTTCAGCAGCACATTGTAATTGTGTGACTAGTAAAGGGTAACACAGTACATGATTAAATAAATTGGTTAGATTGAACTTAGAAATGTTAACAGCACCATATACATATTAAAATAATTCATTAATCCCCTGCAGCAGGAGATTGTAATTCTTTTTTAAAAATTGAATATTTTTAATCACAATACTGAATTCTATTTTGGAATACTAGTGTCTTGATTTGGTTGATCTTGGAGGCAAATTTTAATTCAAAGAAAGAGCTTGCATTTTTTTTATATTGCCTATAACCCAGAAACATCTCAAAGCACTTCACAGCAATTACTATTACATGTAGCAACTTTTCTGTAGCAAATACTGTAATCATTTTGTCATATAGCGAAGTCCCACAAGCAGCCATTGGAGTAAAAGTCTGAGGATTGTTGACCAGAAGAGAAGCTCTTCTCGTTTCATATAATGCTTGTGATCTTTAATGTCTGTCTGTAGAATAGGCAGTCAGGAGCTCGATTTAATGCCTCATCCAAAAGATGGCATCTCCAATGATGCAGCACTCCCTACTGCACTAGAGTATAAGCCTTGAATGTGCTGTAGCCCCTACTCGATGCAAATTGACAGCGAAATTGAGAGCGCATTTATTTTGAGTGATGTAATTTTATTTTAAAAAGTTATTGGTGCTCTTCCGACTGAGAGCAGTGAGATGAGCAGCAGCCCATTGCAAGTGTGCCTAAAAGCCCCAAGCCAGCACATGAGACGCAATGAAATTGTCACAGTCGTGAGTTCTCAACCACGGAACCTTTCATGCTTGCTTTACCTTCTGCTCCAATCAAGGTCAACGACACAAATCTGTCTCAAAAGCCATTTCCAGTCTCACTCATCGGTTGGCATTTATGGTACAGAGACTGTCTATTCAGATAATGCAGTGGAACCTTAAATCTGACAATGCAGAGAACAATAAAACGTCTCCTCTCCTTCACAGTCAAAAGAATTCCTCTTCCAATTTTGATTGTAGCTTTCTCTCAAATGATACAATTATCCTTGGGACTCGTGGCTTGTTTTCATTGATTCTTACTTGAAACCGGGTTGGTTCCACTGTATGCTGGTATTGATTGTATTTTATTTTCTCCTCAATTGACAAGTGCACCCTGTGCGAAATTTAGGACATATGGTATTGATGAAATGCAACAATAAATAGAGAAAAATGGCTTTGAGCTAAATTCAGTTTAAGTCAAATGCAAGTCAATATGAATTCACTCTTGCAAACCCTTTTTTGATTGAGCACCCCCTCCCTCCCCCCCAATACACACACTCACACACACTCTTTCTCACACACACATAGAGGCAGGCAGCCTTTTTTGACCAATAGAATTTCCTCTGGAGCTGAAAGGTGAAGAATGAGACGAGACAGACTCCATACATAATTGCGCCAACAGATGTGTCAATTTCACAAGCCGGATAAATCCTCTGCATTGTCTGCGCCAGCTCATTTTCAGCTCAATTATCAATGCTGTTGCACAAATACTTGTTTCCTTCAAATGGAAATTTGAAATTGGAATTTAAGGATGTGTTTTGAAAGCAGTTGCTTCTTTTTCGTACCTCTGTGGACTGCCATAACAGGTTTTCCTCTAGTGTAGAATTTAGAAATTCTTCTCTGGATTCACAATCTCCTGTCCTGAAATTTGGAAGTTTAGCCAATATTTTTCTTAATGTTTCCATTTATGAAATTCTGGACAAATGTACAAACCCTAGACAGCAAACTATTGTGGTTTCTGCTGTCTGTCAACATTAACTTACCATCTCAACACATTAAATCTCATCTAGTTTCTTCAGGAAGCTTAATAAGTGTCATCACTAGTGTTACATCACCTGTCTAAAATGCACAAAATTTGTGTCAGCAATAAATTAAAAATGAACTGGGGGCATTTTGCAGTGATGCCTGTCTTTAGTTGCTATCCTGTGTATCTGAGTGCCAGTCTCCTTTGAAAAGTAGCTTCCTTTAATTCAAAATGATATTTTTTCTTCCTGTGTCCTTCTGCCTTTTTATTCTCTTTTGCTGTTTTCACACACTTTCTCTGTCTTTCTGTTTCTCGTGCCTGTCACCTTTCTGATCCGCTGTCTTCTATATGTACTTTGCTTTTATTTTTTCTGTATCTCAAATTTATTACTATTATTATTGTTATATAATCTCTGCAAATTCCCACTTGTGTTATTCTCTTTTTCCTTGTGAACTATATTGTCTTTGGGTCAGTTCACTGAGATAATGTTGCTAGTACAATATTTGACATGGCTATTATTTTACAGAGATTCTCATCTTTATTCTAGTTATGTCAGTAATGGACCCAGCGAAATGTTTTGCACATTTTCAAAGTGACTTGTTAGTTATTACTGCAGTTTAATCATTTTGAAATAAATTCAGCTACAGTGGAGGATATAAGAGAAGCATGATAGTGATTTCCTTTTCTACTTTGCTTAAAGATGCACAATGTGTTTTTAATATCAAATCCAGTATCTGTGTTCTAATATCACAGGTGCACTGATGTAAAGGTTTCAGCCGTTAGTGCACAGGCTCAAATCTGCTTGAAGGCGGCATTTATGAAATTGGATTTTGTGCAAAACTTTCAGTCGGTCCTGTCTTTGAAAAGCTGTAAACTGTGAAACAGGAGAAGCAGCCAGTTACCTGTACCTTCCCCAGTGAGGTAGATTCAGTTTCCATCCCGTTAATCAGATTGATTCCTGCTTCAGATTCAATGTGTTGAGCTGGAAAAATAAGAAAAGCTGCTGATTTGCAGAAGATTGCCTTTATTCTTGGCCCAATCGCAGGTGTGATGCTGTACACAAACTAGCTGGCCTGACAGATTGAGGAGAGACCCATGAACAGCCCAGCTGACTGAATAATGTTATGGAGCAAATCGTTCAACTCAGCAGCCTTACCGTCCATCTTAGATGAAGGATCTTTTCTCTTTTGCTCTGCAATACATTTCTAGCTGGCAGGTTTACAGCGTTTACAGCTTTTATACGCCTCTAACTAATTTGGGACAAGTGGAAAATCAGTACAAAACCATCCCAGCCAAGGCTGTGTAAGCTGGCTACAATTCATCTTGCTGTTTCAATTACCCGGTTTGTTATAAAATTGATGCCCTTTATTGAAGCGGACTGTAGTTCAGTGTAGCTGAAAGAAGATATCCAGGAAATGGCCTGTATCTTCCTCACAAGTAGACAAGACTGAAACTAACTCTGGCAAAGATTCCCTGGTTTATATGGCTGTTAAATTAGTAAATACAGTAATCTGATAACTCCTCACTCTGAGGGAAACGGGCTCAATGATGAGTTATCAGGAGTGGGTGCTCGGCATATGTATAAATGGCAGCATGATGACTTAAGTGGTAGTGACAAGTTAAGCCAGGGTTGAATTATCAGGAATTTACTGTATTTAAATGTTACACTATCACAACAGTGTATATGAATATAATTAAGCTACTTTGACTATCTTTTAAATCACTTTAGGCAGATTTTGAGCTGGGATGGGGAAAGATTCTATCAAAAGACCAGGAGATATATTATATGCACAACTCCCTTTGTGTGTAGCTCAGTGATCTTGGGCTTCTAACAGTAGAATCCTTGTCTGATGTTGATTTAGTAACTCCTCATCTGTACATTCCTAGATGGTACAGTTGTATGTTGGGGAAGAAGTGCAGTCTGGCTCCACTGAAAGAAGAACTTCGACAGCAAGGGGTAAGAGTATTCTGCAATTAAATTAAATCACGATGGTAATGATGGGCGGGGGAGGAAAATATGGTTGCTGGTGAGGGAGAGGTCATGGGTGGATGGAGAGGCTCCCTGTATTACCCGCTCCTTAATTACTATGGTGGAGAAGGCATTTGCTCCCTGGATTGAACAATCTACCTGTCATTTTAGTTAAGATCTGACACAGTAAATCACATGTATGACTGGCTGATACAAGGGTTCACCAAGATTGAAAGCCAACTGTGTCTTGCGAGTATCTTAATAATCTCTTGCCTTGTCAATGTTATCTTGTATTCTTTGAACGCTTACAGTAGCTTATGTACGTTACCCTTAGTGGGTTGTGGCCAAAATGACATCCCACGAGGAGGATGGAGTGCACCATATTTCAGGTAGCATTCACAATTTGAGTAATGGGATGTTACTTGCAGCCCATGATTCTCCACATAACAGATACTATATCCCTTCCATCGGAAGTAAAAGCGAGTAAAATGCATTTCCTGATCAGGGTATTAATTAGTACCACTCTTATACATCTGCTGCCAGATCATAGAGCTGCTTGTCCAGATTGGACCACCGTACCCATTAGGGCTTTGGATGCAGGGTTAATGAGAGCTGAGTGGGAAGAATCCCTGATTCCAGGGATGAATTAATGTTTAAGTAATAAAACTTTTAGTTTTTGCCTCTTTGCTGCATGTCTTGCAGGTCCCTAAAGTCACCCACACTGAATTCTGCCAAGGACGAACTATGAGATGGGCTCTGGCCTGGAGTTTTTACGATGATGTAACCATGCCTGTAAGTACTTTAAATGTACTTAATGAGACATGTAAACAGTTTTCTGTTCTCTATTCTAGCATGAGTTATGCTGAAAATTATAACAAGTAAAAACGCTTCATAGTTGACCTGTAAGTTTAGGAATGTGAATATAGAACACAATAAGTAAGAGTAAAACACAGGAGTAGGTTTCTTCCCATCATTGTAATTTATACTTGAATAAGAACAGGAGTAAAATTGAATTTCAGTAGTACATGATATTTTATCCATTTAAAACAGAAGGCACAATCTTCAAGCTCCAATGAAGATATAGTCACCTTTAATGGGTTCTGACCCATAGTGTCAGCTTTGGTTTCCACTCCAATCCCATGGAAAGCACATGTTCTGAGTTTGAGCAGTGAATGTCCTGAAAAAGCTCCCATTTCACCTTAGAGTGCCCGTTATTATATGATTTCCCCCCCCACACCACCACCACAAATCAGTGGTAGCCCAAAATTATATATTATAACCCTCTTCTGAGTTTGATATTAATTGCACAGACAGTTATCAAGTTAGCTAATCCTCCTCTTCCCCCACCATCCCCCCATTTCTCATTCTCCTGCCCCCCACCCAGCTATTAGATGAGTTGAATGGGGGTTGGGGGGAGTAAAAGGAGGAAATAATAAGTCTTGTGCGTTTTCACATTGAAATTCAGCAAACTTGTGCAGTATTCTCCAAAGACTCATTAATAACTTCATTAATGTTTACATCTTTTGTGTGTTGATTTTTTTTTAAAAAAAAGAAATTGAAAGCAAGAAAGATCACAATTTGCTAAGCGAAATGATTAAGGGCACCTTGGAGTCCTTATCGTTTTTGAAAGCTTCCATCACTGGTGTCCAATCAATCACACGTGTAACTTCATTATCCCCGTATGAGGCTCCTCGGGCTATTGGGAGGAGACAAATAGGGATGTTAATAAAGGACCAAAGATTTTTTTTTAATTAGGATCAGAATATGTAAGAATCTCCTGACATTTTGTTTCTCGTTTCTGTTCATCATAATAATAATGAGCTGCTTGATCAAAATCACACGGCCTTTAAAGCTAGTTCAGATTATCGATGAGAAGGTATTTCCGCCAGTTGAAACAGCCCCAGTTCCCGTAAGGTGAAAGCAGTGATTGGGCCGGTATTGTAAGCATTTTTAAAGAGTGGTCTATTATCTAATAATGCAGATGTGCATTTAACCTACAAAAGTAATTCTTTGTTTAAAGGGGCGGCGGTGGGTGGGGGAATGAACCTGCTTACGGATCCCATCACTGTTGCCATGACACCTGAAGTATTTCCCAGGGGCCAATTTAATATCCTAAACAGATGCCATTGTTTGCATTAACCTTTAGTTTGACAGCATTTTTTTTTACAGGCTATTTTTACACTTTCACAATTTTCCTAATGGGACGTGTGGAGCACGAGACTTTTATTCATTGCAGTGTGATATTTAGCTGGATGCGTGATGTTTATTCGTGTGAGAATTTAAATCGGCACTTCTGTCCATTGTTTCCTTAGCGATGTGTTTGTCACAAGAAGCCGTAAATAGATATCCTCAAACTAGTTGCGTCGTGTTGCAGTCTTATTGAAACACAACAGCCAATTACACACAGCAATGCCCCGCAAACAGCCGGGAATTGAGTCACCAAATTATTATTTTTTGTGGGGGTGGGATTATTACCCTCAGAAAAGCGATATGCCAATCGATTAATAACCAGGTTGCTACTTACTGCTAAGTAAAACCGAGATAAGGAAATTTGCCCAACGTTTCACCCTGCCCGGGAATCAAATCCAGGTCCTCTTGTTTGTGAGTCAATACGCTGCAGTACTCCATATTTATACATATATTAACTGGAGGCTTGGGTGTTAACGTGGTCACTACATTGGGATGGAGTCTGATTACGAAGTGTTGCAAGTTCCTTCTCAATCTCTTCTCACAACAATACAATTGGACTTATTTCAATGTTTCTTTGTTCTGGGGTTGGCGTGAAGTCTTTCTGAACCCTGGTTTCAGTTGGGCCCAAATGAGCTCAAAAGTAAAGAACTATTTTTGACGATTCACATACAGAAGGTGCAATTTGTTTCTTTTCCTACTCCTGGTGTGGAGCCGGGGATGCTGGGATCACGGCTAGTGTTTTCCAGCAGCTTTTGCTTCGGTTTTACTTGCAGGTACTGAGAGAAGCCACCTGGGGCACTTCCACCAGTTACTGTGTTCCCCTCAGGCACAGCATGGGATTCCCAGGCTTGTTAGTGTTTGTACTTCACAGTCTGCAGCAGCAAGGCTGTGCCAGCTGACAAACATTAGCTTTGTAAACGGACGTGCTTTTTCTTTCTGTATTTTTCCATTTTAGGATATTCTAATGACGCTAATTACTGTCAGATTTTTCCACCCTGGGTCCAGTTTGTTATTTCATAGGATAGCTGGATAGGTAATCGCTGAAAATTAGGGACCCCTTGTGCTATCTGGGGACATAGGTCCTTGTTAGCCTGTACCCTGATTGATAACTAAATGTGATGCCAGACTTGGAGTGAATTAGGTGAAATATGACCTTGACACAGCAGCATCCACCAGCCTGGTCTTCAGGGAAAACACTTGCTTTCAGAGACTTACTTCTTTTCAAAAGAGGGATACGTGTGTGTGTGTTCAGTGATTTTTTTTGTGTGTATGTGTGTGTGCATGTGTGCATGTATTAAAAATAAGCAGCTGACAAAACATTTTTGTCTTAAAATCTTGACGAGAGCCAAAATGGGTCAAGTGATTCTGGAGACAGTTAAACATTTAGCCACGAGTAACTGAGCACTTCCTAGAATGGGAAGGGAAGGCTTGAGAAGGGAGAGGGAGGGGGGAGAGGAGTCAGTGGAAAGAGAAGGTTGCTATTAGCTTTACAACGTCACCGAACACTCTTTCAAAATAGAAGATTGACAAAGCAAACAAGGGAATTGTTGAGTTAATTGTAGACTGTGTATTTCTTTTTTTTAAAAAAAAATTGGCGTTGTGAGATCTTAACGTTATTTGAGATAAACATGCCTGCTGCCTACCCTGACATGCATTGACTATCGAGCACAATCGTACATTTTGTTTTGTCACTGATAAACACATCAAAACAGAAAAGAAGCTGGCATTTGTCAGTCTGGGTAGCAACATGCTGTTAATAATGCATTCCCTCGCCTTCCATTAGATGCACTTAACCTGCACCAGACTGCTGGTGCCTTCTGATTCGCAGTAACCCAGCAACAGTTCCGTGGCAGTGCAGCAGTTGATGTGCTCAGCGATTAGTAATCTTCTCAGGGGGATATTTTTTTTTTTCCTTTTGACACACTCACCTCATGGAGACCCGGAATGGGGATAGGCTGCCAAGGAGAAGGAAGCAAGTTAGGCAGAAACATTGGCCTAGTTTTCCTGCTCTCCGTTGCGGCCGGCAGCTACATGCTTATTCTGTTTTTATCTAACAGCAAAATTTAAAGGTAAAACGACTGCATTCATCATGACGAAACATCAGGGGCCAGAAATTCATGCCTTTGTGCTTGGTTTTGTATCATCCCTGGTTGTTTGGACCACAACAACACCTTTACATTGGGTAGCGTCCCGGAACGCTTGCATCAACCACAAAAATAACCTTCTCACGAATCTCAAACAAGCCCGATCTGAACCAAACACTGAGAGGTGTATTTAAATAGCTGAGGAATAATGCCCCCAATTAAAACCTAACCCACCCCACTGTGTGAGAAAGTGCCTCATTTCCACTGACTACCTCCCAAATGTGGCTAAGGTCAGGCACTATGTGACACAATGATTTTAACCTATAATTACTGAAGCATTGCCATATACCTATCATCCCTAAGCTTCCTGAACCGTAATCTGCATTACAGATCCTCTTTTTTAAACCTTTGATACTTATTAGGATTTATTCCGTGCCTCACAATATCTTGACAGGCATGAATTTACAAATGCTTTGCATTGTGTAAACACGGAAATCCATTGAATTTACACCACTGAATAATCCTTGAATTTGTTATCTATAGCGCCTTTCGTGTCAAGTATCAAAGTGCTATGCAGATATATGTAAAGTGGAGTCACTGTATTATGTGGGTGATCTCACATTTTTGTGGGCTTAGTATTTCATGCCCAATGCATTTAGTTATTTATGCAGTAATTACTATTAATATTTTTTGCATAATTTTATCACAAACTACCGTGTTTTAATCTGTGTTAGCATGGCTGGGTTGGTGGCACTCTTGCCTCTGCGTCAGGAAGCTGTGAGGTCACATCAGGACTTGGAACTCATTGTCTAGACTGACACTCCATTACAGTACTGGAGAAGCGCTGTATTGTCGGAGGTGCTGCCCTTCGAATGAGGCATCAAACTGATGTCCTGTGTGTCTAGCGAACAATTCCCGTTTAAACTCGGTTATTTACTTTGTGGCTATCGATGGGGCATTGCTTGCTGAAATTGGCTGACCCATATGCCTACAAAATACACAGTAGCTATTAGTAAATCCTGTGAAGCGTGTTGAGATGCTCTCCAGACCTGAAAGGGTTGTGTCAAATGATAGGATTATTATTATTATAATATCAAATGTAAGGATCATTATTACATCAAGTGCGAGGATTATTATCTGATGTCGAAATCCCACGTTGCTGGTGGTATTCATAATCTTTCCAGTTAGTGCTGTCAGCCCTGTGAACTGGGGTTGTTTGTGTCTAGAGTAACAGCTGACTTGGTAGTGAATTACGAAACTGTAACATGATCAAAGAGTTCAAATGATATAAAATGGGAACCTGATTGGAACCTAAAGGTTGTGTTGCAGCCTGTAACTCAAATAGAAATCTCTCCTCCCTCCCCTTTAAGCAGGAACTTGGAGCGTGGTTGCAAGGGCATTGACACCTCTCCCAATACCTTGCACTAAATATCACTCTGCACATTCTGTCAGCAAGTGCTGACAGGCTTTGAGCTGCGGGAGGAGATTTACAGTTTAAAGTTGAGCCAAATTCGATAACTACCCTGTGTTAACACACCTATACACACCCATCTACAACAGGTCACTTGTTCTTAAAACTCTTCACTCCCCTCTCCCCCCCCCTTTCCCAATTGTTCCCTCACCTCCTGTAGACATTCCACAGGCACTGGCTGCAGTCTGGCACCGTGCCCAAGTTACCCAGACAGTGAGCATCAACAGGGCAGCATCACAGCCGAGCCTGATCTTGTCCTCACGTGACATCCACACATGCATACTTTCCAGCTTGGATCACCGGGTAGCAATAGGAGTGGGAACCCTGCCTGCCATGATTTCACCCCCTCCCTCTCGACGAGCCTTTGGCGCTGAAGCTAATTATAGAGCCGGCCAACACTGGCTGCTCTGCTTCACGCACGGGGAATGGTTACTTCAGCGAGGTGCCAGCGGGCTTTGCCTCCTGCAGCACCGTACCTCAGCAAGATTCACGCTCGTCTGGAGAGGAGGGAGGGTAACCGGCGAGAAGCCAGCCTTTGACAGGGTAATCTGCAATACAATGAAAAGGTGTGGTTATCTAGTACACTGGTCCTAACACAGCGCGACTTGTTTTGTCCTCTTTGAATGTCAAAGGAAAAGGCATGAACACAAGGCCCTCTGGTGGTTAGATCCTGAATCTTGAGCTTGAGTCACAGTCATATCATTTATTCTATTCTTTTTAAATAATTATTGAATTGTTTGTTCTCATTAATTGGAGGTGGGGGGGGGGTGCGGGGAAGGTGGGCCAAATGGGAGAATGTTTCGTCGTGGTTCCAATTTGTGCATTTAGCTGTTTTGGCGGAATTTACCAAAATGTTTTCTGATTTGCACAAATTTGTGTGTAAAACAAGTCATAATTCCAGTCAATCTCCTGTGCAATAATTCAAATAGGAGACGATAACTTAAAAATGGGGTTGGAAGCAAATGCGTACAACCTGCTGCTGTAATTATTTTCTCCTGCGAAACCACTGTTGCTTCGCTTCACAGTAAAATCCTGTGAGGCGATTTGAGCTGTTTTGATGCTGCAATAAGATGCTATATCAAATGCAAGAATGATCATTGTTTTTTTCCCTGTTTTTGGTCTCTTACGTGAGAGGGCAAACAGACCTTTTGCTGGTACTGCTCTTGAGTTTGGTGAAAATATGGCACAAATATAAAATTGTGTTTGAGTCGCAGTGAATTTGCCCACAACATATACAATCAATTCACTTTACAGTATATTCTGTGAAACGCTTTGAGACGTCTTGAAGATGTAATAAAGCGCTGCATCAAATAGGAGGATTATTATAATTAATATAATTGTGATAAGCCAGGCTGCTCATCTGACCACCTGAAGGGGTGGTTACACCAGGAAGTTGACTCACACCACAACAGTATAAATGCACTTGGTACAAAAGCATCAAAGTGTCCCCTATCCATCATTCACCATGTGCCACTCACTGTTGGACCAACTGAGATCTTGAGTTTAAGCGTGGAGTGAATTTGCATTTTATTTCTCTGGTGTTTTACCAGGGAAGAGTGATCCACTGGGCCCCGGCCTATTTATTATAATTTATAATTGTTTCTGGATCGGTAAGATAGAATGTTGCCTTGGTAGGTGACTCTTACCTGAATTATTTTAACTTACTTCGCCCTTAGCTATGTATGGAGTTCTACTGTGTGATCGAATTAAAGTTCAGTTCTCCCGATAGATTAAAGGTCATGATATTTCATCAAGTTGGCTGAACTTTAAAATAACTTTCTTTCATCAGAACTTTTCCTCTCTTTATATTTTAAAAAAAGCACAGACGGAGACTGTTTTTATGTGATGTCTTTGAACATCTGTAAACACTTTATAGCTAAATGATTTATTGGATTTGCACCAAATCTGATGAAATTTTTCTTCATCAGCTTGTGCGGGGAGCCATCATTGGATCAAACGTTACCTCAGTTGCGTTAGTATTTTTATTGAACTTGAGGATAAAATAAACTTGAGGATCGTGTCTTTCAAAGCAGATTCCTGGCTCCTTTTGAAATAATTTTTTCTGAAAACTATGACTGGAAACACTCCTTGGTCACCTTGCTTTAAAGCACTGAGGCGTTTGGTTTATGTTTGGCAGTGGCTTCCTCAATGAAATATCTATTATTTTATTATATTTCCCATCTTGAAAGGCACTATATAAATATAAATTGGTATTGTATTAGGGACTTGAACCACTCCTTTAGATATGTTGGATTAGACTTGTGAATTTAACTCATTTAATTGCCATTTAAAGCAGGTCAGTTCTGCTCAATCAGAAGAAATTTGCAGATGATTGGATTACCAGGCAATCGGAAATGTGCAAAGAGAATTCAGCACAGAAATGATTCACCAAGGACCATTGTCTCTCTAAGCAGTCCTTCTGTTACTCCTCAGTCTCCTCCATCCAAGAAAAGGAAACTGGAGAAACCTCGGAAGCCCATCATCTTCACGGTGTTGGAATCTACAATCATGGAACTGGGAAATAAAGTCAGGAGCTCTGAGTCGGTGACTACAGAAGGCATTGAGGTGGTAGCTACAGGAATAGAGAAAATTCTCACAAATCTGAAGGTAACTTTTCAATACCATCTCTTTAGACTAGAATGATGAGAAATAATTAACATGTTCGCACTGAGGAGTGCGAAGTGATTCTCTGCATGATGTATTCCTAGCATCTGATTCATTCACCGTCAGGAAGAGGCAATAAGCAGTCACCAGGCGCTTCCTAGCAAAGAGAAAAACTAGTGGTGCAAACCTTGCGTAACTTCTTGCGTAACTTCTTCCGTGTTGCAGAGCAGAACTGAGCCCAGGTCATGTTAGCTCTCGATCAGATCCCGGTGGCGATCTCTTAAGAGAAAAGGACAGAAAGCGAGCTCTCAATAGTTTTTGAGTTTTCTGTTCCTGTGGAGGCACAACACACCATTCGTAACCCTCAACCTGAACACCAAAATCAGGAGAGATCTCCTGTGTATCGGAGATGTCATTTGTTGGGGTGAGAACATAAGATTGGGATGAACATTGCAAACTAATTATAGAAAACAAATTCATTTTAGGTAGTTTGTCTTTGCTTTTAAGGACATTGTTCAACTATGAAAATGTTAATGTCCAAACAGGCTGTTTGTCATGATGAGAGACTGGTCGTACAATAATAGGTCTTGGTACGTTGCTTGATTAAACTCTTCTGTGGAGACACTTTCTCCACATTCCTTGATAATAATTAGCTTCAACATTTAATCAGAGGACCCCATCCCAAGTAGCTGTACATGTGTATAAAGTCACTCCATCCTTTGACAGCTGCTATTTGTAGGGAATTTTGATGAAATGAGGTGCAAGCTATTGCGATGGCCGATGTTATTTTCATCTATCTCAACTTTGTTGTGAGTGCATCGAAGACTGATACCTATAAAATGAGATTAGGATACTTCACACTCGAAGCTTAGCAGCCAACTGCAAGATGTAGATATCACGGATGCTAAATCTGAATTCAAAAAGTATATTGTTACCATGTACAGCAATTCTTCTTTTCTCTCCAGGTGCTTTATAAGCATGTCCCTTGTGGTAAAGATGAAGTAAGTTTATTTCTAACAGCAATAGAGAATTCTTGGATTCACATCCGTCGGAAGAAGAGGGACAGAACAAGACAGCTTCGGGAACTGCCCAGAGCCCGGACAGATCTGCCACAGCCCACTGAAACGGACAATACAGCAGAAAAGGACCCCACCATTAATAATACTGCTTGTCATAGGGTTTCTGAAGAGTCTGATTGCCCCATGGCGAGCAGTGCTGTTGCAGTACAAATGGTGGTCAGTGTCGAAGAGGAGCTCTCGACTCCCAATGGCAATAGCTCACTGAATATGTTGCATCCGGTTCAAGAGAGCAATATGGAGACTGAGGAAAAGGAGAGCGAGAGTTGCTTACAGGTTGAAAACAGTTCTGCTGGCTGTAAAATGGATGAAGCGGGTAGCCAGGAAACCGTCCGTTCAGTGAACAAGGAAGCAGCAAATTCGGAAGTGCAAGACACTCCCAAACGGAGGAGAGGTTATTTCTTGTTCAAATGTCTGATGAATGTGAAGAAAGATGGAAAGAATGCTCATGTAGAAATGCATTGGGTCGAGGGAGAGAACAGGGATTTAATGAACCAGCTCTCTACCTATCTGAAGAACCAGATTTTCAAGATGGCTTATTAGTCGAAAGAACAGTTTTATATTCCTACTAACAGACGCTTCATCTTCAACGTTTACTGTTACTTTTTCACCGTTTTCCGTATTTTAAATTGTTTAGCTGAGCAGTTTTTTTTTTACAGGTTTTCTGTTAAAGGAAGACTTGTCAAACGCCTTCACTGAAATCTTAGCATTCCAGCAAGGTTCAAGACTGCACGTCTCTTTCAATTGTGCAAGCTGGCAGATGTTGGTGTGTTCAAAGATTTCCTTTCCTCCCTGCTTCAAGGAATCATCCAAATATCTGTGTTTAATAAAAATAATGCAACAGATACATTGTTTTCTAATTTTATTTTAAAAATGTAGCTTTTAAGAGACTGAAGTGCAAAACTTTTTCATATGTTTATTATTATGTTACAGCGGCGCCAACCGGAATGGAAAGCCATGAGTAGGGCTTCTGGTTTTCGTTTTTAACACCGACGAAACACCTTCGGTTTATAACAAAGATGAAATCATTTGTCCAATAAACACCGCAAAGCCCCATGAATGGTCCTGACCCAACTGCACCTGCGTGACTCTTTCTCCACCTCTCCCACTCCCCCTTGTGTACACAGACGTGCGTGGTGGTGGGTTTGTGAGAGGAGGGTGGCTCAGTCATGGGACTGAGGGGCACTCCCTCCCCCACTCCATGTGCACAAGCGCGCCTGAATCGTCCATTAAACACCCTCCAAAAAATGGTCCAAATAAACTAAGACGGGACCCTGAAAAATTAATTTTTTAAACGCCAAAAAACAGAAGCCTTGGCCATGAGCTGCCAGACTTGGGTTAGTTAATGCTACTACACAACACCCTTTCTGCAGCTTCAATTGTTCTCTTAACGGAGAAGGAAAAGAAGATCCCTGTCCGGAAAATCGTAAATTTTTAGGAACATAGAATACCATTAAAACAGAAATGTTTCCCAAAGCCAAGAAACTTACTTCACCTCCGACACATTCATACCCAAAAATATATATTGCTTTTTATTTCCCCCCTGTTTTTCCTCCTTATTTCCCCGCCAATAAGATGGCCTAGAGACTTGCACCGCCAGTGCCACTCGGGTGTACCATTTGGTGTTCAAGACTAGCCCTTTGGGATAACACCCTCCAGCTTCACTTCCTACACAGAAGCATCTGTCCTGTGTTGAGTTGCTCCGTCAAGCATCATTTGTTTTTAAAAAAGAAAGTTATTTGGAGGAGCAGTGGTACAATGAAAAGGGTGACCAAAAAGTCATGACACCATTATAATGTCGAGTAAGTCTTAAAGAAATAATGATTTTTTGAGGGGATGATAGGGTAGATATCACGACTTTTTGGTCACCCTGTATGTACAGCTCTCCTCTTGGCTTAATCCTTCGTAGAGAAGTACACGTACCCATTTTGTTACTTACTTTCTGCCTGTACCTCTCGATCTATCCTGCCCCTTATAAACAAAGGATTTATTTTAACTCGGATCTCTTTCTTTTACCATTGCTATCTTATTCCGTTCTGTCAGGTCCTTTCTATAATTTCATCATACCATTTCTTCCCCCCCACCCAACTGTGTTCCTGATTCACCCCAGACTGATTCTATGGATATCCTAATAATTGATGCGAACATTCATACAGTGACTAATTGTTAAAGTTGGAAATTTTCTTTGAAATTTGTTTACTTGCGTTGATCAGCCTTTTTGCACTCTGTATTTGGTCATACTTGTTTTCCCTTGAAATACTTCTATAAATAAACCAGCAAAAATCCAGTGGCTGCCTTGGGACAGTGCGTTGTGAGATCAGTAACACTGAGTTCAGCTGAACCTACTCAAGCTTCACCCTCAGATGATTGCCATCATCTGAGCTCCCTCATCCTTATAACACCACCCAGGACTGTCTGTTCTAATATTCTTTGGTCACATTTCATGTGCAGCAGTCGGTGTAGGGCAAAGATAAAGGTGCACTGGCCTTTTAAGACATCGCATTGGGTTTGTTGCTCTTTCACAGATAGTGTTCCGTGGGCTGAAACTAATTTCCTGTTCCTATCATCCAGCTTCTGTTTCCTACCACAGAACTGGGTTGTGATCATCTGTCAGAACTGGAAGCAATCAACCCGATATTGACGGCAAAACGTGTGTATTTTTCAGAGATTGAGTCCCGACCTTGAAGCGTTGACCTTCACCTGTGTGCTGCTGAACAATACCGGTTCTAAGGCCACTGTTCCGCCCCAATAAACTTCCACATTACTTCTATTGCTGTGATGTACTGATGTGATCAGCGGACTTTGAGGTTGGTAGTCAGCACTGAGCCCCACTTATCTCTCATTAATTATATTGCACTGATTTATTACGAGAGCTATCTTTAATAATACAAGCTAAAGGTATCCATATTATTTGCACAGCAGTAGTGGTTGGTTGCATAGACATAAAATCTTTGGTGATTACATTTTTTTTATTGTGGTCGACAGCAGTTATTCTGGTGGAAAAACACTGAACTGTCTTCCCCTTTCAGCATCCGATTGGTCTCCTACTTTAAGAACATTTTCTGTTTTATTTCGGATTTCCAGCATTGTGTCTTTTTTTACCTTTTATCTCTATGGAAAATAATTTTCTGTCCTCACCTTCAAGTGGTTTGAATAGCTTTCCTCTCTGGCTTCAAAACGCTCTTTATGAATCTTTGTGTGACCATGCTTTTGGTCCGCTTCCTCAAATTATCTTTCCTCTTCTCCCCAATGCTTCTGAACATGCACCCTACACGGAGAAGCTCTGTATGTAAGTACAGGTTGTTATTGTATTTGTTAAAGTCTGAGCATCCAAATCCGAGGTGCCAGACCCTGGGAAAAGCATAGCATCTTGGCTGCGATGACTGTTCATAGAGTATTGTCCGCAGCAGCAAGTGACTGGAGTTCTGTCTCTCACAAGGCTGTGTGTCCAGTCTCAACTCGAGGCAGGCAAAGTGCAATAATAATAATCCTTGCATTTGATGTAGCACCTCATCACGTCTTCGAGACGTCTCGAAAGCGCTTCACAGAATACGCTGTAAAGTATATCGACTGTACATTTTGTGGACGAAACTCGGCAGCCAATTGCACACAGCGGTGTCCCACAAACAGTCTTGGATTGAGTGACCACATTTTTATTTTATTTTTTTAAACGTCACCCTTTTCCCACTCCTTCCTGGTGTGCAGCCCTCATCAGTTAGCCGGAGTGTTCCTTTGGCAGGTGCCTGTGACCTGGTTGCCTGCACTTCTACTGCAAGCCACCAAGGGGCATGTATCTGTGAATGCTACACAGGTCTTTATCCTCAATTACTGTTTATGGAGGCCCCTAAACAGCAGGAGCCCACCACTGGATTTAACTGGTAGACACAGTCTGCTTTATCGCTTTTTCTTTTTTCTAAAAAAAAATGCTCAATCATTGTAAGCACTGCCTAAATTGGTCTGATTTTTGCAGTGCTAGTCAGAAAATCACTGCTTGCTTGATTTTAAGTTGTGCAAAATCGGGCAAGAAGCCATTTTTTATAAGAAACACTGCATGTTAGTGAAATACTGAAGTAGTCCTTTCACAGCAGAGAACCCAGTATTACAGCAACTATAAATGTGTTTTGATGCCATTGGTATTACAGCATGAGTATTTTAATTTTCCTGTAACCACATAGACTACAATTAAAATCCTGGTTATATTGAGCAGGATAGCAATCCTAACTCCTCTAATTACAGGGACTTTATCTACATGGTGCCTAGAGGGATTTATTATGTGGTGTAGGTAGTAAGACAATCTCCTGTTCCCAGACTGTTCCCATTATTAAGCTCCTGTTCACATCACCTATTGATCCGTCCTTCGGATGAGACGTTAAACCTAGATCCCGTCTGCCTGTTCGGGTGGATGTTAAATATCCATTGCACTATTTGGAAAAAAAAGGGAGTTTCTCTCTCCCAGTATCCCAGGGTGAAATCACTTCGTAGCTGTTTGTGGGACATTGCTGTGCGCTTTGAGACGTCTCGATGACATGATAAGGTGCTATATCAAATGCAAGGATTACTATAATTCAGACATTCTCTATCAGCGTTGGTTGTAGGGCACAGACCAGAGACATGTTCCACCATTTGTCTGGGGGAAAGAAGAAAGAGGTACAATCTTGTACTCCTTACACGCACACACATCCGCATACCACAGATACAGAGAGAGCGGAATTTGCTCGATAACCACCAACCATTTGTGGTTTAAAAAAACAATTTGATCAGACAATATCTCTATGTTAATGTGTAGCACTGGGAACAGCTTAACAATGAATTAGCGTTCAGTGGCAGTATTCAAGCATAGTTTTGACGAAACACACAAGCAGTGTCGTAACAATGGATTTAGTTACTGCCGTCTTTTTAAATATTTAAGAACGCTGAAGTGAGCTCTCTGAGGCCAGTTATAAAACGCAACGAATCAGTGAAGCAATGAGGCTGTGCTGCAGTTTACACAGTGACGGTGCCCTCCAGCACAGAGTTAATAACGTGGCTTTTTGGTGGAGTGCCACTCGACGCATTCTATGACCATGCTTCCCACACTCCTGCCGCCTCTCACCTCCGCAAAATCATTTACACTTAAAAACGTCGCATCAATCCACAAACACTTCAAATCACCTTAAATGTTGAAACATTATTCTACACATAGAAAAACTGTAGTGCTCCGCCTTATTCTTGCATTGTTCATACAATCTTGGTCTGAATTGCCAGCAATCACCCAGAAGCACGATGATTGACTAAGTTTTTCCATTCAGGCTGTCTGCCTGCTTTCCTTTGTTTATACTGCTCCGCTTAACATTTTAACAATTAACTTTAGTTTACAAACTGAAAGCACGAGTATTTAATAATAATAATAATAATCTTTGCACTTGGTTTAGCGGCTTATCACGTCATTGAGACACCTCAAAGCGCTTCACAGAATATACTGTCAAGTGAATTGACTTGTGTATTTTGTGGGTGAAACGCAGCAGGCAATTGCGCACAGCAGCGTCCCACAAACAGTTGTGGAACCACAAACACTTGTATTAAAGGTTTCAGCAGGACAGACCATTTAAGCATTAAGTGGCTTCAACAAAACCCAGCACAGAATGTGCTATACATGTGGAAGGTTCCAGGTTCATCCTTATCTCTGTTGAATTCATTGATCTCAACCAGAGAGTCAAAATTGGATGTTGCAAGTGACCTCAGTGGATTTGGGTTAGGCAAAAGTTTTAATTTCTATTTTCTGTTCATCCCTGCTGGGAAATGGGTACATTTGGACATGAGATGAGGAAGAACTGGGCTCTTGGGTAATGCTCCCATATTGGCATTACCTGCCGAAAATCACTGTGTTAAGATGATAATCCTTACCTTTGATTTTGCCTTTCATGTCGGGAGAACATCTCAAAATCCTTCACAGGATTTTGTCAGCATTTGCCTACAGTAGTGACTATTTTATAGGGAATACACAGCAGCCACTTTGAGCACAGCAATGCCCTACAAACAGCCACAAAGTGGGGGATTGTTTCACCCTGGAGAACCTCCCTTCTGCAATCTTTGCTTCCATGTGAAGTACAGCAACTTGGATGAGCTATTACCAGAGAGCAGGTGGTGCCTGCGCATCTGTATTGCAGCAAGAAGTCAGCGTCAGGACCTGAGAGGGATGGAGAGAACAGAAAAAACAAAATGTGTTGTATCACACTGCAATTTGTATGTGTATATACACACAAACTCGCACTTAATTCCAGTCATTAGCTCATCCGCATGATGTATGACCCATTCTGCTGCTGGCTCACAAAGGCGTGTTATTGTACTGCCCAAGATGTTTACGTCGGCAAAGTATAAGTCCTCTTCAAATGACACACGGGATGATTAATCCCTCCAGCAAAACGAGAAAAACCTTATTTAAGTCCTTTGGTGACACTGTTAAGGATGTTCCTCTAAATTACGGCATCGCTGAGTCACTTATTAAGATCTCCCTGCGTCCGCAGCAGCCAAGACAGGGAACAAACTCCAGGTCATCTCTTTGTGGTGACTAAGCTTTAGTCTTGAGGTTCTATTTCCACTCCCTGTGAGTAGTTAATATTTTTTTTGCAAGAACCCACTGATTTTACCGAGCTCAGCGGATCAAGACACAGCATATGGCATAAATCCAGCCCTGCTCAAATAGGCTGCTGCTTACCATCTCTCTCACCCTCTCCCACCCCCCTTTCCCATTTATGTTTCTTATTAATAATTTTTCCGGTATTAAGCAGAACAATGTCAGTGCTGAGACACAAGGTTTGTTTCCACTTCCTGGTACACGCTGTCGACATCAGCTGCGTTCAGGTCCAATCTCATCATCCTTTTTTCGGATGATGCGTTAAACCGAGGTCCCGTCTGCCTGTTCAGGTGGATGTGAAAGATCCCACGGCACTATTTCAAAAAAAAAAGCAGGGAGTTTCCCCAGTGTCCTGGGCCAACCAACAGTCCTCCACAATAAATTGCTGGGAAATGGATGGGTCCAGAAGTGTCAATTATATCCGTGGGCAGAAGGTGGCACTCACGTTTCAAAGTTTTGAAATGAACGTGTGTATCGATGCCACACTTTTCAATTAAAATGAGTTTAAATCTATAATTGATTTAAGTCAACCCACGGAGAGGGGAATTAAAGAGAACTATTAACATTTGAAATGTATAAACGTTTTGTCCTTTTATCTCCAGGATCACAGCTACCCTGAAGGGGATTCCCTCAAGTGTCTGTACTGAATGCCGGATGCCCTACTACAGTAACTAATAAAAATACTGGCATTTACTGTAACATCTTAACGTGGCATCGAGACATCTCCAATCGCTACACATATCCTCCCCTCTCTTCCCTCGTCTATCTCTCTCTCCCCCTCTCTCCCCCTCCTCCCCCCCCCTCCCTCTCTCTCTCTCCCTCCCTTCTCTCTCCCCCCTCTCTCTCTCTCTCTCTCCCCCCTCCCTTATCCTCTCTCTCCCCCCCTCCCTACCTCTTCCTCTCCCCCCTCTTCTTCTCCTCTATCTCTCTCTCTCCCCCCCTCCCCCTCTCCCCCTCATCTCCTCCCCCCCTCCTCTCTCTCTTCTCTCTCTCCTCCTCTCTCTCTCTCTCCCCCTCCCTCTATCCCTCTCTCTATCTCTCCCCCCTCCCTCTCCCTCTCTCCTCCCCCCCTCCCTCTCTCTCTCTCTCTCCCCCCTCCCTCTCTCCCTCTCTCTCTCTCCCTCCCTCTATCCCTCTCTCTCTCTCCCCCCTCCCTCTATCCCTCTCTCTCTCTCCCCCTCCCTCTCTCCCTCTCTCTCCCCCCTCCCTCTATCCCTCTCTCTCTCTCCCCCTCCCTCTATCCCTCTCTCTCTCTCCCCCTCCCTCTATCCCTCTCTCTCCCCCCTCCCTCTCCTTCTCTCTCTCTCCCTCCCTCTATCCCTCTCTCTCTCTCCCCCCTCCCTCTATCCCTCTCTCTCCCCCCTCCCTCTCTCCCTCTCTCTCTCCCCTCCCTCCCTCTCTCTCTCTCCCCCCTCCCTCTATCTCTCTCTCTCTCTCTGTAGTTCATTACAGAATCTGGGTCGTGCTTTCACTTGAGCTGTTCGGGCGGACAGGACAGTGTTGCTCTCTTGTGATTACTGGGGGGGGGAGGGTTTTTTTTTGGGGGTGGGGGTGTCTACGCCATCTTGAGCTTTTTTTACCCCCTTTCCCCCCCTTCTCTCTCTCTCTCTCCCTCTCTGGAAAAAAATCCTGGCCTTTTTCTGTTGGGGGAGATCTTTAAAAACAATTATATATATAGATAGAGAGAGAGAGAGAGAGAGAGGTATTTATTTATAGAGGTGGATTTCTGCTTTGGTTGTGTGTTTAATCCGGATCTATCTGACCTGCAAAGTGCAAGTGGCTTTACTTACTACTACACAAAACAAAATTAAAGGGTTAAACGACAACCAACCAAATCCTCCCTCTCTCTCTCTCTCTCCCTTTCCAACCACTTCCCTCCTCTCCCCCCTCCCTCTCTCTCTCTCTCTCCCTTTCCAACCACTTCCCTCCTCTCCCCCCTCCCTCTCTCTCTCTCTCTCTCCCTTTCCAACCACTTCCCTCCTCTCCCCCCTCCCTCTCTCTCTCTCTCTCTCTCTCCCCACCCACCCTGTGACTCTCATTCCATCCATCCATCCTTTTCTCTCTCTCTCTCTCTCTCTCCCCTCCCAATTCTAAAAAAAAACACAAGAAGGAAAAAGAGAGAGAGAGGGAGGGAGGGAGAGGGAAGGAGAGAGAGAGAGAGAGAGAGAGAGCGCCCTGGAGTTGGAGTGATTGCTGACACACAGTATGAGTATCGAAACCCTTCTGGAGGCGGCGAGGTTCCTGGAGTGGCAGGCTCAACAACAGAAAACACGTGGTGAGGAGCGCATGGATGTCACCAGCATGTCTGTCTGTCTCCCTCTCTGTCTCCCTGTCTGTCTGTCTCCCTCTCTGTCTGTCTGTCTGTCTCCCTGTCTGTCTCCCTCCCTGTCTCCCTCCCTGTCTGTCTCCCTCCCTCTCTGTCTGTCTGTCTCCCTCTCTGTCTGTCTCCCTGTCTGTCTGTGTGTCTGTCTGTCTCCCTCTCTGTCTGTCTGTCTCCCTCTCTGTCTGTCTGTCTCCCTGTCTGTCTGTCTGTCTCCCTCTCTGTCTGTCTGTCTCCCTCTCTGTCTGTCTGTCTCCCTGTCTGTCTGTCTGTCTCCCTGTCTGTCTGTCTGTCTCCCTCCCTCCCTGTCTGTCTGTGTGTCTGTCTGTCTCCCTCTCTGTCTGTCTGTGTGTCTCTGTCTGTCTGTGTGTCTGTCTCCCTCTCTGTCTGTGTGTCTGTCTGTGTCTGTGTGTCTGTCTCCCTCTCTGTCTGACCAATGCGGATGGATGGATGGGTGTATATATATATATAGAGAGAGAGAGAGACGTTCATTGCACTGTGCTCTTGTCTTGGGTGTTTTTTTTTGTGTGTGTGTAATATATATATATATATCTGTGTGTGTTGTTAAAAGAGAGAGATTCTCATCGTTATCCCTCCACCACACCCCCCCTCCCTCCCTCCCTCCCCTCCACCACACCCCCCCCCTCCCTCCTTTACACTCTTTCTTTCAGATCTGAATCATTTTTCTCTTAAATACTCCCTCTCTCTCTCTCTCTCTGTGTGTGTGTGTGGTTTATTAACTCCACAGGCGATGCACACTCTGAATGTTAAGTTTTCTGCTGCAGGTGATGGCAATCTGCGTGTTGTTTGGTTGGTTGGTTTTTTTTGGGTGGGGGGTGGGGGTGAGGGGGGGGGAGAGAGAAGGGGAAAAGAGAGCAATTCCATCCCTCCTCCTCCTCCCCCTCCTCCCTGTAACGTTCCTTGTGCAGTATTTGGAAGCCTTCCTCCCTCTCCCTTCAGTATAATAACACACAACACACACACACAGTCGTATGATATGATATGTCAGGAGAGGGTGTGTGTGTGGGGGGGGGGAGGGTGTGGGGGGGGAGGGGGTGTGGGGGGAGGGGTGTGGGGGGGGGGGGGGGGGAGGGTGTGTGGGGGGGGAGGGTGTGTGGGGGGGGGGAGGGGTGTGGGGGATCTGTTAAGTGAGGAGTGTCATTTCGTTTCGTTTTAACACTAATGTGTGTGTGTACAGTGATGTGTAACACGGAAACCACACATTACATCAGATCTGACCCCAGTGCTGCTGCTCTGATTAATGATGTCAAGTCGATCTTGTAATAGATCCTAAACACAGCCATTCCCCCCCACACCCCACACTCCCCCCCCCCACTCTCTCTCCCCCCCCACACACACACACACCTTTTTTTTTCTTTGAGACTCAGAGAATCTTTTTTTTTGTTAACACACAAACCCTGGGCAGGGCGAGGGCTGACATGTCAAAACACTGCTATGTATGTGTTGTGTGTGTTGTGTATGTGCGTAATGACGCGTCGTGGCATGTGTGTATGTGGGTGTGTGTGTGGGGGGGGGCGGTGGATGGGTGAAGGTGGGGGTTGGGAGGAGGGGCAGTGAGTGTGTCATATGATGCCTAGTGGTTCATGACATGATTCAATGTGGGGTCGACATCAGCTGCGTTCAGGTCCAATCTCATCATCCTTTTTTCGGATGATGCGTTAAACCGAGGTCCCGTCTGCCTGTTCAGGTGGATGTGAAAGATCCCACGGCACTATTTCAAAAAACAAAGCAGGGAGTTTCCCCAGTGTCCTGGGCCAACCAACAGTCCTCCACAATAAATTGCTGGGAAATGGATGGGTCCAGAAGTGTCAATTATATCCGTGGGCAGAAGGTGGCACTCACGTTTCAAAGTTTTGAAATGAACGTGTGTATCGATGCCACACTTTTCAATTAAAATGAGTTTAAATCTATAATTGATTTAAGTCAACCCACGGAGAGGGGAATTAAAGAGAACTATTAACATTTGAAATGTATAAACGTTTTGTCCTTTTATCTCCAGGATCACAGCTACCCTGAAGGGGATTCCCTCAAGTGTCTGTACTGAATGCCGGATGCCCTACTACAGTAACTAATAAAAATACTGGCATTTACTGTAACATCTTAACGTGGCATCGAGACATCTCCAATCGCTACACA
>NW_024704751.1:3650945-3685945 GCF_018977255.1 Callorhinchus milii | reverse complement strand
TTCGGTCACCTTCCTACTCCCTGCCCTCCACCCCTCCTGATCCCAACCAACCCCCGGCTTGGGTCCAAATACCTGACTTGTCCAGTGTCTTGAGACGACCTCCCGATGTGCAAGGCGCTTGTTGTAATTTGTTGTTGTTGTTGTTTTATGGAGCAAAACAGTAACCAAACGCGGGGTTGCAACAAAACTTCCACTGTAAAGTGGATTTACTTTACTTCGTGTATTTGTAGAGATGCTCCCTGTGTGTACCTCACCCACCCACACACACGCACACATGCCATGATGCATCATTATGCACACACACACACACACACTACAGTATTTTACACTGAGCTTTACAATGCAGGAAGACAGGCCCCTGTCATCATGTGACTGTTGCTGAAATGCGAGGTTGACAGCTAAATATGTAAAGGTCTCGCACAGACTCTGCTCTCGACAGGTAGTCAGAGAGTTGCTCTGCAGAAAAGACTGATGCTCAAACATGGCTTTTGCAGCAAAGACTCTTGTCCCAAAGTTGCTTGAGGTGGGTTTAGTGCCAGTGATCACGGGTGCCTGGTGATGAGATGCCTTGTCTGTGGTGATGTGGCTGTTAGTCTATAAATGAAATCTTGTTGTTGTTGTAGTCGATTGGCGTATCTCTTTTCCGGGGTAATAATTCCTTAAAATAAAATAAAAATGTGGTCACTCAATCCACGACTGTTTGTGGGACGCTGCTGTGTGAAATTGGTTGACGAGTTTCGCCCACAAAATATACAGTCAATTCACTTTACAGTAATTCTGTGAAGCGCTTTGAGACGTCTCAAGACGTATGAGGCGCTACCAAATGCAAGGATTATTATTATTATACAGCTGAAGAGCAGAAAGAACACTGTTATTGACTTAACGCAAAATACTGCAGATGCTGGAAATCTGACACAAAAACAGAAGTCGCTGGGAACACTCATCAGGTCAGGCAGCATCTATGGAGAAAGGAAGGTGAATCAATGTTTCATCAGAACTGGGGCATTTGGGAGGAGAGGCTTTTAAGGGCTAACGGAGGGGGGTGTGGGGCAGAGCAAGGAAATCCAGTTCGCCAGGAAAGTCAACTGTTATCGACTTTCCTGGCGAAAGGGACAGGTGGCCAGCTTTCATAGCTCCTGACCTCTATCCGGTTCTCCCCCTCCCCCACTGTAAAACTACCTGCGAGTGGAATTTAGTTGAGCACAGGATCAGTCTTGGTTTCGCTTCTCAGTTGAACTCCCTGCTGGCTGATGTTCACGTGTTCACCTCGCATGCGACAAAGGTGAGATACTGGAAGGCTTGTTGATGCTCGTAGAACCATCCCCAGCATGAATCACAGCCTTAAAATAGAGATAGAGAGAGGAGAGCAAAGGGAGATGAATATTTTGGATGGAGCTGTGATGGGAGGACAGGATAAGCAGAATTGATAGTAAATCTGTTTCTGGTTAAAGGGCAACAACAGTGTAAAACCCTCAAAAAAACACTCTAGTTTTATTACCAACTAATGTTAATAATAATCCATATATTTGAAATAGCGCCTTTAACTTCAGGAGTCCGTTTTCCAAAGCACTTCACACGTTGATATAATACTAATAATCCTTGCCTTTGATATAGCACCGCATCACTTCATTGAGATGTCTCAAAGCGCTTCACAGAATATACTGTAAAGTGGATTGACTCTGTGTTCCGTGTGTGTATTTTCTGGGCGAAACGTGGACAGTTGCGCACAGCAATATCCCACAAAGAGCTATAGAGTGAGTGACCAGTTTTATTCAGGGGATTGTTGGCCAGTAATCTGGGAGCCAGAACTCCCTTCTCTTTTCAAATAGTACCACGGGATCTTTAACATCCACCTGAACAGGCAGATGGGACCTCAGTTTAACGGCTCACCTGAAGGTCAAAAGGATTCCCTACACAAATGTTTTGTTGCACGAGTTCCACTGTAACATACACTGGGAGGAATGGCTGTGTTGTCACCTCCTGAAGCTCAGGCTGTGCTAACTTTTCAGGCTCAAAGTTGCACAAAGTTGCACAGAGTTCAACCGAAAGAATGGATTAATGTTTGAGCCGAAGGATGTCACATCCAACGATGCGGTGCTTCCCCCCAGCGCTATATTCGTCTACCAGTCCCGACCTGGGTCTTGAACCCGCAACCTTCTGTCTCAGAGGTGCGAGTGGTACCAACTGAGCCAGGCAGACGTGCGATGACAGGAAGTTAAGAGCAGGTGTTGGCCCAGTGAGCTCGCTCTGCCGTTTTATTACTTTGCGGCAGCTGTCTGTCTTTTAAATCCCAACTTCCCGGCTTTTCTTCGTATCCTCTATTACTCTTAACTTTCAGCGTATCTACCTAATGTCCCCTTTAAATGCCTAAAGTGATTCTGCATCTGTGCCCTCCCTGGCGGACAGTGCATTCCACTTTTTTTTTCCACAAGCCCTTGTGTGAAGAAATGCTCTCTGCGTCCATGTTCAAAACAAAGCAACGTTAAGATTTATGCTCCCCGGCACTGCGGTAGGAGTGTCATTATAAAGGAAGGGTACATATAGGCTTCGATGTAACATCTGCACCAAATAAGCTGAGCGACAGGACGGTCAGAGGCTGGGAACACGGGTCCTTTCTTAGCAGGGAATTGCGTGCAGCATCAGAGGCGGGGGGCAGGGGGGAGAGACACAGGATGACTCCTCGCTTTTCTTCCTATAAAGTAATTCACAAGGCTGTAGCATCCCCCACCCAAAAAGAGCCTGTTGCTTCTCTGCCAGGATCAGTGCTGGGTCTAAAATAATTGAAAACCCAAAGGTGCCCTTAACCTTAATATTGTACGGTCAGTTCACTTTACAGTATGTTTTGTGAAGCGCTTTGAGACGTCTCGAAGGCACTGTATCAATTGCAAGTGATATTATTATTATTATTATAACCTTCCCCAAGTGGCTCCCGTGATGTTTTTCTCTTCTCTGCTGTGGTTCCCCCCCCCTATGACAGGGTGTTGGTGGGAAAGGCCTCTTCTATTCTGTGCACACAGTAAATGCTGTGTGATTTAAAAAATAAATATATACAGCACTGTGTGTGTGTGTATATATATATATTTATATATATATCTATGCTGAACTACATAGTGCTGTGGAATTCTGTATCTAACAAGCCTGCTCTCACTCCCGACCAGTCCACATCGTCTATTTATCTTTCACTGTGTGCATTCAGGCCAACTATTGACAGGGCTCCCAGATGGAGTCTTGCCCAGATCAGAACTCGCTGCTAGTGACCTCTGATGCCACACTTGTAAACAGTGGGGCTTTAGCCCCGAAATGGGGACAGCTATTTGCTCGCCGGCAGTACAGGTATTTTCACTTGGGGGTATTTTAGTCTTTTTTGCGTAAAAGCATCGACCCCCTTTCTATTCTTTCTTTCTCGCTCTCTCTCTCGTATCCTCCCCGCCGATATATTTGGTCACCCAATCCACGACTCTTTGTGGGAGACTGCTGTGGGCAATTGGCTATATGCGAGACGTCTCTACGATGTGATTAGGCCCTATATCAAATGCAAGGATTATTATTATCTGTACAAACAACCGTCCACTCTGGGAGAGGAGGGGAGCGAGTTATCTAACCTCCACATCATGTCTCCCGCCGTGATACAGCTGAGATCGGGAGCTCGGTGGGGAGCTGATAGCAATTGAGCCCAGCGTCCATTAACAATAATGATCCTTGCATTTGATCTGGAATCATAGAACATCATAGCACAGAAGGAAGCCATTCGGCCCATCGTGCTTGTGCCTGCTCTTTGGAAGAGCTACCCAATCAGTCCCACTGCCCCCGCTCTTCCCCCATATCTTTGCAAGTATAGCACCTTATCATGTCATTGAGATGCCTCAAAGCGCTTTGCAGAATATATTGTGGATTGACTGTGTATTTTGGTAGAACCATTAACTTCTCTTACTCCCATGTATTGGTTGAAGGCCCTTTCTTTCCCCACTACGTGGGGCGTGCTTCACATGACAGGCACGTTGCATTTTACCGTCCCCTCTCGTGCTGGGCTGAGTTTTAGAGCTTTCTAAATACAAGCGTGATTTGTGGGAACGTCTGTTTATATAAAAAAGAGAGATAAAGTAAGAATAAAAACACTCTGATGTCCAACACTGTAAAGTAGAACTTTTTTTTATTATATTCTCCTTTACGGTCCCATATTTCTGGCTTTAACATCGGTGCAAAAACATCTTAACGTTACTAAATATTCCGAAGAATAATTTGGTTCTGTGACACAGATTTGTCACTGATTTCCCTATTACCCTCCGCCCATATACACACCGCCCTCCATCGTTTGCCTCACGGAGTCGGACCCTGTTATAGTCAGTAAACGTGAGTCGGTTATGGAGCAAGTGGACCAAAGGCCGTGTGTTAATTGCAATAAATTAGCTTGCGCTACACTCCCATGAGGTCTTTAACGTCTTCCACAGCCCTTATTTCCTCCTGAGGACGACAACTCCTAGTTATATTTAGGTGTCAGCCTGGCTCAGTTGATAGCACGCTCACCTCTTGAGTCAGAAGGTCGTGGGCTCGAACGGTGGGTCGGGAATTGAGTTCACAGCCTCGGTTGAATCTCGAGCGCAGGGCTGAAGGTGTGCTGCACTGTGAGCTGTCGGAGGTGTGCCGTCCTTTGGGTGAGATGTTGAACCGAGGTCTGGGCTGCCTGTGGGTGTTGTGAAGATCCCAGGGCACTATTCAAAGAGAGGAGTAGTTTCTCCCAGTTGTTTCTCCCAACAATCATCCGGCTACCGTTGGCCATTCACTTTCATGGCTGTTTCTCTCCCACCAAATTGGCTGTCTCATTTGCCTACAAATGCACAGTCACTACGCTTTGCAATAAATCCTGCGAACGGTTTGGAGAAGTTTTAACAGAGGGATAAGGCGCTGTATCGAATGCAAATTTTAAAATGATATTCTCCATTAAGGTTCCATATTTTCAGCTTTCACTTCAGCGCAAAAACACCTTGACGTTACTGTCAAGAAAATATTCTGAAGAATAATTTTGTTCCGTGACCCAAATTGGTTTGTAGCCGTCAGAACAGGATGGGGGAACGGATTGTTGTGAATTAAATTTTTATTGAATGAGGAGCTTTTCTCGATTCCTTATTAATTTTTAGCAGTTGTCACATTTCAATAGCGTTTCTCTTGTGTGCCTTTTTCATCAAATCACAAACGTTAAATGTCTTCAAATATCTCAGAATGTGTAATTTGGTAATTCGTTTCAAATAGCCCTTTACACCCCTGTCAGCTTAGCTTTTGAGTTTGCAATTCTTTTGCACTATTGGAGAAAGACAATTACGAATAATAATCCTTGTATTTGATATATCTCCTCTGTCGTCGAAGTGTCTCACGGTAGTTGCTGTTAAGTGTAGTGACTGTGTCTTAGGAAAAATGGGGCAGCCAATTTGGGCATAGCAATGTCCCAAGAGGTGATTGAACAATTTTATCGCCCACAAAATACACAGTCGATCCACTTTACGGTGTATCCTGTGGAGCTATTTGAGACGTCTCAACGATGTGATAAACAGCTGTATCAATGCAAGGATTATTAATATTATTGTTATTGTTGGTCAGGAGACCAGGGAGAAACTCCTTTCTCTTTTCGAATAGCACCACGGGATTTTTTTTTAACGTCTGGCTGACACTGATGGTGGGTTGGCTGCCAACAACCTGGTTCTCTTGTCCGTGCCCTTAGTTGGAGGCAGGTTTCCGGGAAGACTTGCCTGCTCTGTGTCTCTGTCCAGCGTCACTTGAGCGTCAGAGCTGTGCAGATGGGGTAGGAAAGGGGGGGAAGAGAGAGGAACCAGCTGTGACTCTGCCACAAGATTATATCTTGATTTTTGCGGCTTTGCTTTTAGCGGAGACTGCGAGATGCTGTCGAAGCGGCGATGTGTGTGTGTGTTTTTTTAAAATCCCATTTCCCAGCAACGGCACCCCTGGTTCTGACCAGCGGAAAAGTCTGAGCCAAACACTCCGGCATTCGGATGGATTCAGAAATCTAGGAACAGACCCACCTCATCCAAACGCAGGAGCAGACCAATCAGCCCTTCGAGCCTGTTCCACCAGTCCATATTGGACCATGGCCGATCCGTACCTCATCGTCTGATACCCGCCCGGAGTAAGGAAGTCGTACCGGAGCGATTTGAATGAACTCGCTGTTTGTGAGATATTCGGTGCCTGTTCCCCTTACCGTAATCCTGCTTTCCCGCTGAGTCCCTGCAGTGAAACGTTGGCAGTTCTGACATTTTAAGATGGCGCTTTCCCAATTATCTCTGGTGTGGGCCTGCGGAGGTCCACCGGGTTCCCCTGATGTGCGGCACCTCAGCGGGTCTGTCCGCCTGATGTGATGTAGGGGTTGATCCAGCTCTGCATTTGCTCAGTACCTGGGATCGTGGCTCCTGGGGCCGTGTTCAAGCCTTATTGTACACTCTCTCCTTACAGTAGAATTTTCTGATCACTCTTCCTTCCTCCTCCCTGGTTGCAGTCCTGTTCTTCCCCGCCTCCCTCTTTTCCCTGCTCCGATGCCTGGCCTGGTGTTTGGGTGGGTCTCGATGGATTGGCACAGTTGGGCTTGTTGTTGCCGCTCTTTGCACTGCGATCGTGACTATATCAGAGCGGATTCCAGGTGCGGCCTTGACACTGAGACCCTGCCCGGTGGATCCGAGGTGTAATAGCGCGGGAGGGGGCAAAAATTCACAGGTTTGTGCTGTCTCCCCCTGGGGTGGGGTGAAGTGACCTCTTCCCCCCACCCACACCCCCACCCCACATCATTATCCAGTGACATAGACCAGAAACTTAGAAAGTGCCTTTAACATGCGCATCTGCTAACAGATTGGAAAGTCTCAGACCACCGGCATGTCGGGCCGGTATTTACATTAGTCTTCCCGTAAAATATCCGCCTGCTGGAAATTTAGAGTTCGGGAAGAGGTGGGTGGGAGGGATATGGGGGGGTGGGGTGGTGTGAAGGAAAGAGAGGACATGTACTTATTGTTAAGGCATCTCAGTTCTGTACTGTAGAGAAGGGGAAAGTTCATGCTGTCATGTCTGTGCCCAGATCAGTCACATGATTGTTTCACAAACAATACAACCACCAAAAAGTCAACCACATCGCCTTTCAGTTTCTTTTTCAAGGGGAAAATAACCGCAGTGACTGAACGCCGTCATTTGCATTCGTTTCCCTGCACTCGTCGCGTTGAGTTGGAAGGACTGAAAAGCCCAATTGTAATTTAAAAAAATCCTTGCATTTGTAACAGCACCTGATTACTCGTTTGAGACCTCTCAAAGCGCTTCACAGGAATTACACGTGGAAGTGATGACTGTGTATTCTTGTGGCGCGAAGACCCGCAGCCAATTGCACACAGCAGCGTCCCACAAACAGTCGTGGACTGAAGTGACTGCATTTTGTTTGTTGGAGGGCTTATTACCCCCGGAAAGCGATCCGCCAGTCGACGAAGGACATTGTTCCACAGGCCAGGGGAAGCCATGTGTTTTGGCTCTGGAGTACTGTGGTCAAGTCATTTGTGGCAGTTAGTTCCATGGCTGTTTGAGGGACATTTGCTATGTTTACCCACAAAACACACACAGTCACTACACAGTATATCCTGTGAAAGCTTTTGAGACATTCTCACAACTAGAAAGGTGCTATACCAAGTGTAAAGATAATTTAGTGTCAATACTGGGTCATTTCTCTCCCACCCCACCCATCACGCACATTAATAAGTTAAGCTATTGTCAATGACAAGTGCTAAACAACCACTTGTACTTGGATTTAACAAAGCAACTCTCAGATCTAGTTTAGCTGTAGTTTAGAGGACAAATTTGTGTGGAGAAAAATGCTTTCAAAATAACCCCTTAACTTGGAAGAAATATTAGGTTTATTTCACTTAATTTTCCTGACTGGAAAATCACTGACAGCCCCACCACCGGGACAGGAGACCTGAAACATGACTCTGCAATATATTAATTATAAAATGCTGTAGTTTGTATCCAAAGTCGAACCCTGACACTGTAAATAAATTACTGAGAGTTGGAGCATTTAGGGGAACATCACATGATTGCTGGCCTGTGGTAAAACTAATGAACAACGCCACAATGTTGAAATGACTAATATAAGATGAGGAATGATAAGTTTTTCCCACGGGCATTGTTTTGTGTCTATAAACAGCCCAGTATTTGCTGTGTTTAAGAAAAGGTTGTTTTTCATCCAGCGTGAAGGGCACTATATAAATGCAAGTTGTTATTGTTGTGGTTTATTAATATATAAAATAATACACCAGACAGCAAGGTAAAAATTCGGGAGGGAGACCACGATGAAAATGTGGAGCTGATCTATCAATACATTAAAATAGATTGATTTGGGTTTTTAAGGACAAATGATTGGGGTAACAATTAATCCTTGCATTTTATATAGTGCCTCATGTTGCTGAGACATCTCAACCCGCGGATTTTACTGTGAAGTGTGGCGATTGTATTTGTAGCCGATTCGCTTCAGACGTGATAACGAGGACTCGTCTGTCTGCCTGTTCGTTCCTCTTGATGTGCGCATCGAGTTTCCTCTTAACGTGTAACACTCCAGCTAATTACCAGCACCAAGCAACACACATATGTGTTATGTGTGCGTTCCACTTCTGGAGGTGACAGCTTCCACGTGCAACAAAGAAAATCCCCCGGCACTATTGAGAAAGAGAAGGGAGTTTCTCCTGGTGTCCCGGCTGACAATAAAATCGGGTATTCACTCCGTGGCCGTTTGTGGAACAGTGCAGTGTGCAAAATGCTTGCCACGTTTGCCTACAAATACACAGCCACTACAATTTACAGCAAAGTCTGTGAAGCGCTTTGAGATGTTTCAGCGCCGTCATAAGGCGCTATATGAAATGCAACGAGTATTATTATTATTTTATTCTGCATCTAACCTAGGTCATATATCAGAGTTTAGGGCTGATCCTGGGTTCCCGAAAAGTGGAGCGAGTATTCGGCTCTGCCGTGCTGACATCTCGCAGCTAGATGAGCAGAAAAACTAACGTTTAAAAATCAAATGCTTTCAGGCTGGGTAGGCGCTGTGATGGCTCAGAATTTGGGGTTCAGAAGTGGAAGCGAGAGAGAAAAAAAAAAATTTGGTCCCTCAATCCACGACTGTTTGTGGGACGCTGCTGTACGCAATTGGCTGTTGCCATTCGCCAAGAAAATATACAGTCAATTCACTTTACAGTATATCCTGTGAAGTGCTTTGAGACGCCTGGAAGACATGATAAGGCACAGTATCAAATGTAAGGATTATTATTATTCACCCCCCCCCCCCCCCAAGCCCTGTGCCACCACCTAAGCACTCTGGGACACTACCTTGTGTGAGGGGGTGCTATACAAATGCAAGTTGTTGTTGTTGTTGTTGTCATTGTGGTTAGTTATAGAACAAGGTTGACCTGGCCTAGTCTTGAGTCTGGATGTGTGGCACAGGGATAAGAAAAATAATCTTAAGTTCCTTTTTTTTTCAGTGTCGCACCATCTATAAACATACATCCTCAGAATTGCAACCAGATTCAGTTCAGCTCAAAGTAGTCTTCAGTTCGTGACAACGGTAAGGCTTGCTTTATTGCATTAGGTGGGCGAACAAACATATTTTGCAAAACCTTCTAGCCCGCATCCAAACCCACAATCCGTGACTGTAAATCAATATAGTGCAACAAAGAAACTGTTCCTGTTACATTATACTTTCCATATGGTTTTAGTAACTGGGCAGCTCAGTGACGTACTTAGATAATGATCTGGAACATTCGACAAAGTCTAGTCAAGAGAGCAAAGCGCGGAGCAAAGCTCCTGGCAGACATCATCGGATACGGAGAGTAGCAGATGTTACCGTGTTTTTATTACACCGTGAAACGGGCTGCACGTGATGCAGTAACGGTGGTGAAAGCCAAGTGTTTTGCACTTGTTTTTACATGAAACAGGCCAGAACAGATAACAGATAATGGTGAGCTCGTTACGGTTTCGGAAGTGCCGGGTGCCGTAAGGCAACTCGTCCGAAGACAGCATTCTTCCGTGGGTGAACCTGTGTAGTACGTGTTGAGATTGACGAGCAGGTTATATATCTGTATCTGTGTGCTGTGCGTTGGGGGGGTGGTGGGCCGGGGAGGAGGGGGGAGAAGAGGAGGAATTCCCACTAAGCTTGATGTAGACCTGATCTAATATCTACACGTATGGATTGCCAGCCGGGTTCACTGGTTAACGATCAGATTCCACTTCCAGACACCAATATAATGGCACTGGGAATGTTACCCAGTGCCTCCCTCTCCTCGCTTCGGTGGGACTTAAAGCTTAAGTGAGCGGCAAGAAAAAGGGAGGATGTTTTGAAAAATCTCTCTAAAAGAACGAGCGAAACTCTTTACAATACAGAATTACATTTGTAAAGGGCCTTTCACATCAGGAGGACATCCCAAGTGCTTCACAGGATTTACCGTAAAGTGGAGTGACTGTGTATTTTTGTAGGCAAACTCGGTGGCCAATTTGCAATCAGGATCTTTAAACGTCCACCTGAACAGACAGAGGTGGCCTCAGTTTAACAAAAGGCAGCACCTCTGACATTGAATCACACCTGCCCCCCCCCCCCTCCCCACCACCACCCACCCAGCACTACACTGGCACTGGCGTGTCAGCCTCGAGTTCGAAACCCCCAAAGGTTTATTCCCGAAAGTGAAGAATATTTCTTATAAACATGTTCTAAAATTAAAAGCTGGCTCACAAGTATGTGTTCACCTTGAAAACCTTGTGTTCCTGGCAGCGAGAGGGTTTGTATGTGATTCCCCTCTCTGTTCCTGAACGCCTTTCAGTGCTGTATTTTGATTTGTAGTTTTTGCTGCTGAAAATCCTCCTGTTGTATGCCAAGGGTTAAAAAGGTAAACTGGCGTCCTGCCAGGACTCCGCTGGTTGAGGTTTAAACCCTGTTTTGCAGGCGGAAATAAGATGACCATACACCCCCGATGTTGGGGGACAAACAACAACAACTTGCATTTATATAGTGCCCCTCACACATTATTATTACCTTAATTAGGGTAGCATCCCAGAGCGCAGTATCCGGGATGAGGTACTGTGTCACTGGGGTCAAATTTACCCTGTCTTGAGTTCCGCAAGAAACTGAGCAAGAACAATAAAATGCTAAAAACAGATACAATCATCAAGAGAAACACAGCCATTAAATCCAACAAGCTTCTCCAGTATAACTGCCTAAACAACATAAGAATTTGCTGGCGAAAGAAGACCAAGGTTCATCTAGTTCGCCTAGAGAGGGAGAGAGAGAGAGAGAGGGAGGGGGGGAGAGAGAGAGAGGGAGTGAGTGAGTATGGGAGGGGGAGAAGGGTCTCTCTCTCTCTAGCCCCCCCCCTTTTTTTTCTTCCACCGCCCCCCCCCCCCCCTTTCCTCACCTCTCAATGAGCCGTGTTAATGGGATCAGTCTGTGTCTGTGTGTGTGTGTGTGTGTTTTATTCTGGGGACGTGTCTAGTCTGACTGCTCCGCTCCCACCACGTGTGTCAGCTCCTTGTACGGTTCAGTCTGGTTTGTTTCATTGCAATCCTCTAAAAGGTGGTGGTTTTGTGTGTGTTTGTGTACATAGTGTACGTGGATTTATATATATATATATATATATATATGCGTGCGGGCGGGTGGGTGGGCTGCATGGAAATCTCGGCTTGGTTTGGATACCCTTAAGCACGGCGGTGAATTTCCGCATGTGTCTGACGCCCAGCTGACCCACCACCCCACCAAAAAGAAAACATGTGTGTTCATTTTATTCCTGCTTGTGTCTGCCATTCCGATTCCCATCATCAGCCCATCAATCGGAAGGCGAGGGGGGAGGGGAAAGCACAAGGATTTTTTTTAATTGCTTGTTCCTTGAACCACACAAAAATCTTATTTCGATTTTTCCCCCCCCCCCCTCTCTCTCTCTCTTTCTCTCTCTCTCACCCATTTCCTCCTTGCCATAGGCAGTTAGCAAATCCGACTCTGTTGTTTCTGTAAAACTACTCATCCATTCTCCATTCCCCTCCCCATGCCTTTGATTTTTTTTGGTGGTGGGGGCGAAATTAAATAGGAAATTAACCAGTCTTCTTCCCTGTGTTTTTATGGCACGCAGAATGGATTTTGTGTGGATCATTCATAATGGAATGATAGAGAAAATGCAACCCCTTTTGTCTGTGAGAGGAAAACATTATTTTATATATATATATATAGTTTAATATATACAGAATATAAATATATGGAGGAGGTTTTAATGGAAGAAGAGAAAAGGTTATTCCCACTTTGATTTTCGTTATAGAACGGGTTTCGAAAATAGCACCCAGTTGAGAAGTGAACAGGGAAAATAATAATAATCATAATAATCATAATAATCCTTGCATTTGGCACAGCACCTTACAACAACAACAAAATTACATTTGTATAGTGCCTTTCACCTTGGGAGGACATCCCAATGCGCTGGACAATCAGTTTTTCGTTGGAAGGATATCTCAAAGTGCTTCACGTGATTTACTGTAAAGTGGAGTGACTGTATTTGTAGGGATGCTACAAACGAGTATGTTTTTTTTTTAAAAAAACCAGCCCTGAGTTTGCTCTCCGTCTCCCATTTTTCATTATTTTTGTCTGAATCGTGAGTATCCACGAGAGAAGTGTCTGGGTTTATCGCCAGGAAAACCCACAGTCATTTCACCAGCACTTCCACCAGTTTCAGTGGTAACGCCATCAGTACGGAGGGCAAAAAAAAAAGTGTGGCCTCCTTCAAGGCCTGTCTCAAGACCCTCCTCTTCGACTGCGCCTTCGGTCACCTTCCTACTCCCTGCCCTCCACCCCTCCTGATCCCAACCAACCCCCGGCTTGGGTCCAAATACCTGACTTGTCCAGTGTCTTGAGACGACCTCCCGATGTGCAAGGCGCTGTGTAATTTGTTGTTGTTGTTGTTATTATGGGAGCAAAACAGTAACCAAACCGCGGGGTTGCAACAAAACTTCCACTGTAAAATGGATTTACTTTACTTCGTGTATTTGTAGGGATGCTCCCTGTGTGTACCTCACCCACCCACACACACGCACACATGCCATGATGCATCATTATGCACACACACACACACACTACAGTATTTTACACTGAGCTTTACAATGCAGGAAGACAGGCCCCTGTCATCATGTGACTGTTGCTGAAATGCGAGGTTGACAGCTAAATATGTAAAGGTCTCGCACAGACTCTGCTCTCGACAGGTAGTCAGAGAGTTGCTCTGCAGAAAGAGACTGATGCTCAAACATGGCTTTTGCAGCAAAGACTCTTGTCCCAAAGTTGCTTGAGGTGGGTTTAGTGCCAGTGATCACGGGTGCCTGGTGATGAGATGCCTTGTCTGTGGTGATGTGGCTGTTAGTCTATAAATGAAATCTTGTTGTTGTAGTCGATTGGCGTATCTCTTTTCCGGGGGTAATAATTCCTTAAAATATAATAATGAAATGGTCACTTCAGTCCACGACTGTTTGTGGGACGCTGCTGTGTGCAATTGGCTGCGGAGTTTCGCCCACAAAATATACAGTCAATTCACTTTACAGTACATTCTGTGAAGCGCTTTGAGACGTCTCAAAGACGTAATGAGGCGCTTTACCAAATGCAAGGATTATTATTATTATACAGCTGAAGAGCAGAAAGAACACTGTTATTGACTTAACGCAAAATACTGCAGATGCTGGAAATCTGACACAAAAACAGAAGTCGCTGGGAACACTCATCAGGTCAGGCAGCATCTATGGAGAAAGGAAGGTGAATCAATGTTTCATCAGAACTGGGGCATGTTGGGAGGGAGAGGCTTTTAAGGGCTAACGGAGGGGGGTGTGGGGCAGAGCAAGGAAATCCAGTTCGCCAGGAAAGTCAACTGTTATCGACTTTCCTGGCGAAAGGGACAGGTGGCCAGCTTTCATAGCTCCTGACCTCTATCCGGTTCTCCCCCTCCCCCACTGTAAAACTACCTGCGAGTGGAATTTAGTTGAGCACAGGATCAGTCTTGGTTTCGCTTCTCAGTTGAACTCCCTGCTGGCTGATGTTCACGTGTTCACCTCGCATGCGACAAAGGTGAGATACTGGAAGGCTTGTTGATGCTCGTAGAACCATCCCCAGCATGAATCACAGCCTTAAAATAGAGATAGAGAGAGGAGAGCAAAGGGAGATGAATATTTTGGATGGAGCTGTGATGGGAGGACAGGATAAGCAGAATTGATAGTAAATCTGTTTCTGGTTAAAGGGCAACAACAGTGTAAAACCCTCAAAAAAACACTCTAGTTTTATTACCAACTAATGTTAATAATAATCCATATATTTGAAATAGCGCCTTTAACTTCAGGAGTCCGTTTTCCAAAGCACTTCACACGTTGATATAATACTAATAATCCTTGCCTTTGATATAGCACCGCATCACTTCATTGAGATGTCTCAAAGCGCTTCACAGAATATACTGTAAAGTGGATTGACTCTGTGTTCCGTGTGTGTATTTTCTGGGCGAAACGTGGACAGTTGCGCACAGCAATATCCCACAAAGAGCTATAGAGTGAGTGACCAGTTTTATTCAGGGGATTGTTGGCCAGTAATCTGGGAGCCAGAAACTCCCTTCTCTTTTCAAATAGTACCACGGGATCTTTAACATCCACCTGAACAGGCAGATGGGACCTCAGTTTAACGGCTCACCTGAAGGTCAAAAGGATTCCCTACACAAATGTTTAGTTGCACGAGTTCCACTGTAACATACACTGGGAGGAATGGCCGTGTTGTCACCTCCTGAAGCTCAGGCTGTGCTAACTTTTCAGGCTCAAAGTTGCACAAAGTTGCACAGAGTTCAACCGAAAGAATGGATTAATGTTTGAGCCGAAGGATGTCACATCCAACGATGCGGTGCTTCCCCCCCAGCGCTATATTCGTCTACCAGTCCCGACCTGGGTCTTGAACCCGCAACCTTCTGTCTCAGAGGTGCGAGTGGTACCAACTGAGCCAGGCAGACGTGCGATGACAGGAAGTTAAGAGCAGGTGTTGGCCCAGTGAGCTCGCTCTGCCGTTTTATTACTTTGCGGCAGCTGTCTGTCTTTTAAATCCCAACTTCCCGGCTTTTCTTCGTATCCTCTATTACTCTTAACTTTCAGCGTATCTACCTAATGTCCCCTTTAAATGCCTAAAGTGATTCTGCATCTGTGCCCTCCCTGGCGGACAGTGCATTCCACTTTTTTTTTCACAAGCCCTTGTGTGAAGAAATGCTCTCTGCGTCCATGTTCAAAACAAAGCAACGTTAAGATTTATGCTCCCCGGCACTGCGGTAGGAGTGTCATTATAAAGGAAGGGTACATATAGGCTTCGATGTAACATCTGCACCAAATAAGCTGAGCGACAGGACGGTCAGAGGCTGGGAACACGGGTCCTTTCTTAGCAGGGAATTGCGTGCAGCATCAGAGGCGGGGGGCAGGGGGGAGAGACACAGGATGACTCCTCGCTTTTCTTCCTATAAAGTAATTCACAAGGCTGTAGCATCCCCCACCCAAAAAGAGCCTGTTTGCTTCTCTGCCAGGATCAGTGCTGGGTCTAAAATAATTGAAAACCCAAAGGTGCCCTTAACCTTAATATTGTACGGTCAGTTCACTTTACAGTATGTTTTGTGAAGCGCTTTGAGACGTCTCGAAGGCACTGTATCAATTGCAAGTGATATTATTATTATTATTATAACCTTCCCCAAGTGGCTCCCGTGATGTTTTTCTCTTCTCTGCTGTGGTTCCCCCCCCCTATGACAGGGTGTGTGGTGGGAAAGGCCTCTTCTATTCTGTGCACACAGTAAATGCTGTGTGATTTAAAAAAATAAATATATACAGCACTGTGTGTGTGTGTATATATATATATATTATATATATATCTATGCTGAACTACATAGTGCTGTGGAATTCTGTATCTAACAAGCCTGCTCTCACTCCCGACCAGTCCACATCGTCTATTTATCTTTCACTGTGTGCATTCAGGCCAACTATTGACAGGGCTCCCAGATGGAGTCTTGCCCAGATCAGAACTCGCTGCTAGTGACACCTCTGATGCCACACTTGTAAACAGTGGGGCTTTAGCCCCGAAATGGGGACAGCTATTTGCTCGCCGGCAGTACAGGTATTTTCACTTGGGGGTATTTTAGTCTTTTTTGCGTAAAAGCATCGACCCCCTTTCTATTCTTTCTTTCTCGCTCTCTCTCTCGTATCCTCCCCGCCGATATATTTGGTCACCCAATCCACGACTCTTTGTGGGAGACTGCTGTGGGCAATTGGCTATATGCGAGACGTCTCTACGATGTGATTAGGCCCTATATCAAATGCAAGGATTATTATTATCTGTACAAACAACCGTCCACTCTGGGAGAGGAGGGGAGCGAGTTATCTAACCTCCACATCATGTCTCCCGCCGTGATACAGCTGAGATCGGGAGCTCGGTGGGGAGCTGATAGCAATTGAGCCCAGCGTCCATTAACAATAATGATCCTTGCATTTGATCTGGAATCATAGAACATCATAGCACAGAAGGAAGCCATTCGGCCCATCGTGCTTGTGCCTGCTCTTTGGAAGAGCTACCCAATCAGTCCCACTGCCCCCGCTCTTCCCCCATATCTTTGCAAGTATAGCACCTTATCATGTCATTGAGATGCCTCAAAGCGCTTTGCAGAATATATTGTGGATTGACTGTGTATTTTTGGTAGAACCATTAACTTCTCTTACTCCCATGTATTGGTTGAAGGCCCTTTCTTTCCCCACTACGCTGGGGCGTGCTTCACATGACAGGCACGTTGCATTTTACCGTCCCCTCTCGTGCTGGGCTGAGTTTTAGAGCTTTCTAAATACAAGCGTGATTTGTGGGAACGTCTGTTTATATAAAAAAAGAGAGATAAAGTAAGAATAAAAACACTCTGATGTCCAACACTGTAAAGTAGAACTTTTTTTTATTATATTCTCCTTTACGGTCCCATATTTTCTGGCTTTAACATCGGTGCAAAAACATCTTAACGTTACTAAATATTCCGAAGAATAATTTGGTTCTGTGACACAGATTTGTCACTGATTTCCCTATTACCCTCCGCCCATATACACACCGCCCTCCATCGTTTGCCTCACGGAGTCGGACCCTGTTATAGTCAGTAAACCGTGAGTCGGTTATGGAGCAAGTGGACCAAAGGCCGTGTGTTAATTGCAATAAATTAGCTTGCGCTACACTCCCATGAGGTCTTTAACGTCTTCCACAGCCCTTATTTCCTCCTGAGGATGACAACTCCTAGTTATATTTAGGTGTCAGCCTGGCTCAGTTGATAGCACGCTCACCTCTTGAGTCAGAAGGTCGTGGGCTCGAACGGTGGGTCGGGAATTGAGTTCACAGCCTCGGTTGAATCTCGAGCGCAGGGCTGAAGGTGTGCTGCACTGTGAGCTGTGGGAGGTGTGCCGTCCTTTGGGTGAGATGTTGAACCGAGGTCTGGGCTGCCTGTGGGTGTTGTGAAGATCCCAGGGCACTATTCAAAGAGAGGAGTAGTTTCTCCCAGTTGTTTCTCCCAACAAACATCCGGCTACCGTTGGCCATTCACTTCATGGCTGTTTCTCTCCCACCAAATTGGCTGTCTCATTTGCCTACAAATGCACAGTCACTACGCTTTGCAATAAATCCTGCGAACGGTTTGGAGAAGTTTTAACAGAGGGATAAGGCGCTGTATCGAATGCAAATTTTAAAATGATATTCTCCATTAAGGTTCCATATTTTCAGCTTTCACTTCAGCGCAAAAACACCTTGACGTTACTGTCAAGAAAATATTCTGAAGAATAATTTTGTTCCGTGACCCAAATTGGTTTGTAGCCGTCAGAACAGGATGGGGGAACGGATTGTTGTGAATTAAATTTTTATTGAATGAGGAGCTTTTCTCGATTCCTTATTAATTTTTAGCAGTTGTCACATTTCAATAGCGTTTCTCTTGTGTGCCTTTTTCATCAAATCACAAACGTTAAATGTCTTCAAATATCTCAGAATGTGTAATTTGGTAATTCGTTTCAAAATAGCCCTTTACACCCCTGTCAGCTTAGCTTTTGAGTTTGCAATTCTTTTGCACTATTGGAGAAAGACAATTACGAATAATAATCCTTGTATTTGATATATCTCCTCTGTCGTCGAAGTGTCTCACGGTAGTTGCTGTTAAGTGTAGTGACTGTGTCTTAGGAAAAATGGGGCAGCCAATTTGGGCATAGCAATGTCCCAAGAGGTGATTGAACAATTTTATCGCCCACAAAATACACAGTCGATCCACTTTACGCTGTATCCTGTGGAGCCATTTGAGACGTCTCAACGATGTGATAAGCAGCTGTATCAAATGCAAGGATTATTAATATTATTATTGTTATTGTTGGTCAGGAGACCAGGGAGAAACTCCTTTCTCTTTTCGAATAGCACCACGGGATTTTTTTTTAACGTCTGGCTGACACTGATGGTGGGTTGGCTGCCAACAACCTGGTTCTCTTGTCCGTGCCCTTAGTTGGAGGCAGGTTTCCGGGAAGACTTGCCTGCTCTGTGTCTCTGTCCAGCGTCACTTGAGCGTCAGAGCTGTGCAGATGGGGTAGGAAAGGTGGGGGGAAGAGAGAGGAACCAGCTGTGACTCTGCCACAAGATTATATCTTGATTTTTGCGGCTTTGCTTTTAGCGGAGACTGCGAGATGCTGTCGAAGCGGCGATGTGTGTGTGTGTTTTTTTTAAAATCCCATTTCCCAGCAACGGCACCCCTGGTTCTGACCAGCGGAAAAGTCTGAGCCAAACACTCCGGCATTCGGATGGATTCAGAAATCTAGGAACAGACCCACCTCATCCAAACGCAGGAGCAGACCAATCAGCCCTTCGAGCCTGTTCCACCAGTCCATATTGGACCATGGCCGATCCGTACCTCATCGTCTGATACCCGCCCGGAGTAAGGAAGTCGTACCGGAGCGATTTGAATGAACTCGCTGTTTGTGAGATATTCGGTGCCTGTTCCCCTTACCGTAATCCTGCTTTCCCGCTGAGTCCCTGCAGTGAAACGTTGGCAGTTCTGACATTTTAAGATGGCGCTTTCCCAATTATCTCTGGTGTGGGCCTGCGGAGGTCCACCGGGTTCCCCTGATGTGCGGCACCTCAGCGGGTCTGTCCGCCTGATGTGATGTAGGGGTTGATCCAGCTCTGCATTTGCTCAGTACCTGGGATCGTGGCTCCTGGGGCCGTGTTCAAGCCTTATTGTACACTCTCTCCTTACAGTAGAATTTTCTGATCACTCTTCCTTCCTCCTCCCTGGTTGCAGTCCTGTTCTTCCCCGCCTCCCTCTTTTCCCTGCTCCGATGCCTGGCCTGGTGTTTGGGTGGGTCTCGATGGATTGGCACAGTTGGGCTTGTTGTTGCCGCTCTTTGCACTGCGATCGTGACTATATCAGAGCGGATTCCAGGTGCGGCCTTGACACTGAGACCCTGCCCGGTGGATCCGAGGTGTAATAGCGCGGGGAGGGGGCAAAAATTCACAGGTTTGTGCTGTCTCCCCCTGGGGTGGGGTGAAGTGACCTCTTCCCCCCCCACCCACACCCCCACCCCACATCATTATCCAGTGACATAGACCAGAAACTTAGAAAGTGCCTTTAACATGCGCATCTGCTAACAGATTGGAAAGTCTCAGACCACCGGCATGTCGGGCCGGTATTTACATTAGTCTTCCCGTAAAATATCCGCCTGCTGGAAATTTAGAGTTCGGGAAGAGGTGGGTGGGAGGGATATGGGGGGGTGGGGTGGTGTGAAGGAAAGAGAGGACATGTACTTATTGTTAAGGCATCTCAGTTCTGTACTGTAGAGAAGGGGAAAGTTCATGCTGTCATGTCTGTGCCCAGATCAGTCACATGATTGTTTCACAAACAATACAACCACCAAAAAGTCAACCACATCGCCTTTCAGTTTCTTTTTCAAGGGGAAAATAACCGCAGTGACTGAACGCCGTCATTTGCATTCGTTTCCCTGCACTCGTCGCGTTGAGTTGGAAGGACTGAAAAGCCCAATTGTAATTTAAAAAAATCCTTGCATTTGACACAGCACCTGATCACCTCGTTGAGACCTCTCAAAGCGCTTCACAGGTTACACCGTGGAGTGGAGCGACTGTGTATTCTGTGGCCGAAGCACGGCAGCCAATTGCACAGAGCAGTGTCCCACAAACAGTCGTGGATTGAGTGACTGCATTTTGTTTGTTGGAGGGCTTATTACCCCCGGAAAGCGATCCGCCAGTCGACGAAGGACATTGTTCCACAGGCCAGGGGAAGCCATGTGTTTTGGCTCTGGAGTACTGTGGTCAAGTCATTTGTGGCAGTTAGTTCCATGGCTGTTTGAGGGACATTTGCTATGTTTACCCACAAAACACACAGTCACTACACAGTATATCCTGTGAAAGCTTTTGAGACATTCTCACAACTAGAAAGGTGCTATACCAAGTGTAAAGATAATTTAGTGTCAATACTGGGTCATTTCTCTCCCACCCCACCCATCACGCACATTAATAAGTTAAGCTATTGTCAATGACAAGTGCTAAACAACCACTTGTACTTGGATTTAACAAAGCAACTCTCAGATCTAGTTTAGCTGTAGTTTAGAGGACAAATTTGTGTGGAGAAAAATGCTTTCAAAATAACCCCTTAACTTGGAAGAAATATTAGGTTTATTTCACTTAATTTTTCCTGACTGGAAAATCACTGACAGCCCCCACCACCGGGACAGGAGACCTGAAACATGACTCTGCAATATATTAATTATAAAATGCTGTAGTTTGTATCCAAAGTCGAACCCTGACACTGTAAATAAATTACTGAGAGTTGGAGCATTTAGGGGAACATCACATGATTGCTGGCCTGTGGTAAAACTAATGAACAACGCCACAATGTTGAAATGACTAATATAAGATGAGGAATGATAAGTTTTTCCCACGGGCATTGTTTTGTGTCTATAAACAGCCCAGTATTTGCTGTGTTTAAGAAAAGGTTGTATTTTCATCCAGCGTGAAGGGCACTATATAAATGCAAGTTGTTATTGTTGTGGTTTATTAATATATAAAATAATACACCAGACAGCAAGGTAGAAAATTCGGGAGGGAGACCACGATGAAAATGTGGAGCTGATCTATCAATACATTAAAATAGATGATTTGGGGTTTTTAAGGACAAATGATTGGGTAACAATTAATCCTTGCATTTTATATAGTGCCTTATCATGTTGCTGAGACATCTCAACCCGCTACACATATGGTAAAGTGGATTGACTGTGTATTTTGTGGACAAAACGTGTTACCACAAACCTTCAGAAAGTGATGCGTTAATCATCTCGGTGTGTGAAGTAAGAAAAATTGCCTGAGGTTTCACCCTACCTGGGAATCAAATCTCGCTTGCAGGGCAAGTGAGCTAAACACCATGTACGGGACTATGAGCATTATGTAGGTTAATCCACAGTGGGGAACCACAGCCAAACCAATGTCCTGTCCTCAGTTAATATCAAACACGCTCGCACGCTTGCAGGGGGAGCGAGAGAGACGGAGATGGCACACAAGAAACCCATTACTGGGATTTAAGAGTATCCAAACCAGTCTGCAGCGTTCCCTATATGTAGGCCGCACATTGGAAACTTCCCGTGTTTCCAATTGAATGGATATTGTAGTGTGTGAGTGTTACATTCTTTGGGATATCTTTCCCACAGTGAAACGGGTGCCACTGCGTAAAGGAAGCCAGACCACAGATTTACAATTCTTCACGTGTACCTTATGGAATCATCGCCTTTGAATCATTTTGTTTTTTAAACACCCACCTGGATCCAAGTGCTAATAACTACAGTATATTTCCGCCCAGATTCCATGTCAGAATCATTTATTGCAGTAAACGCTTTCCCTTGCTTTGCCTAATAGTGAATATTCCGAAGGGGAACATGACACGTACAGTGATCCTTTCAAGAACAAATTATATAGGTTTCCGTTAGGAAATAATATCTGGGGATAGAGGTTATAGTTTAGGACACGACATGTATATACGACCGTCAGGATGGCGGAAGGCGAACTAGATGGACCTCGGTCTAATTTCTTTCGCCGAGCAAATTCTTATGTCCCCACCTGAACACAAAGGCGATCAAACACTGTGACCTTGTCAAAGAGTTTAGATTTTTGACACTCTCATAAGTCCGAGAATAAGGCTGGGGTTTGGGGAGGGGGGGAAGGGGGGAGAGAGAGAGAGGGAGGAAATAACCAGGAATAGATTATCAGTCACAGAATCTGTTGCCGCACTAATTCTCGACGTGCTTTTTGAACTTGCAGAGGAAAATGAGAAGAGGGAGAAGCTGCTTTTGGAGAGAGAACCCGACCGGAGGAAAACGGAATCCGAGAGACCGAACAACGTCTTCTACGTAGAAGAAGTCAAACCCGAACTCCGAGCTGTGCCGGCACCTCCTCCGCCTCCCCCTCCCCCTCCCGCACCCGCGATGGTGGTGGTCTCCCACATGGTCGCCCCTCACCTGGCACCCGCTCCTCTGCTGCCCCAGATCGGCCCATGCCGTCATCAGACAGTACCAAGCCCCAGCAACAGCACCAAGGAGATCCCCCACTGTCCCACCGTGCTCCAGAGGTCACCAGTCTCCACTCTGGTTGTCCCCAAGACTGGCCAGGCTCCGTTAAGCAGCTCGTCCCAGCACTTCCCCACATCGGTGCTGACGATCCCATCGCAACACGTCATCCAGCAGCAGCCAACGCAATCACAACAGACCGGTAGCTTTAAGCCATCACCCACGGACGATGGAAAGTCACAGGATCAAAAGAGAAGGCCTGGAGGGTGTGTGTCAACTCTACTCACTATTATACACTCGGAGCTTAACCACCGGTCGGTTTTAAAATGATTTGATTTTCTATTTTATTGACGATTGCGGTTAAGGGCTAATAGTGGTGGTGGTGGTGATGATGGCGATGATGGCGGTGGTCAGGCATTTTTGGCTTGCAAGGCAGAAATCCTTTTGAGTGTCAGTGGGAATCCTGTGAGTGTATGTGTGGGGGGTGTGGTGGGGGGGTGGGAGGCGGGGGGTGAGAGGGAGTTATTGAAACTTACTAGATTGCCTAGTTTTCTTTACGAACAGACGTGTTTGTGTGCAATCTGTGAGCCTATAAACGCACATTCTTGCCTTATTTGTCTGCAGTAAGTGCGCACTTTCAAGGAGCGAGTACTTGGTCACAGTTTAACTTGTGAATATTTCTTCCCCGCCCACCCACCTCGTTTCTCACCAACTGATCTAGCGAAGATAAGTCCACACACCAGTTATGATTAAATATTGTAAAATAGTTTTGTTTTATTCCACTTGATTTTTGGTCCAGAGAAATTTGTCGGAATTAATCAATCAGTGAATGCCTTTTGCATAATAAACCTGCTCATATTTTTTTAAAAACTATATTAATAGTAATTAATCCTTACATTTGACGTAGTGCACTCACTTCAGGTGGGGAGGACATCTCAAAGAGCCTCAACAACAACAACAGCTTACATTTATATAGCACCCCTCGTGCAGGATAGTGTCCCAGAGCGCTTCACAGGATTTAATGTAAAGTGAGTGGAGTGTCCGTGTGTTTTGTGGTCATTGTCATCGTGGTGAATGTGACACCATGTCCACAGGTTGAGCCATCGCGGAGAAGTGCGTATCAATTTCAGTTGTAAAAATATGCCCGTGTTACTCCTGATCTCACCACTAAACGGTTCTCAAAGCTGCATCTGCACAGAGGAGGAGGATCAGGACAGTAACAGCACTGTGGAGACAAGACTTTCCGCCTGTGGATAACCGGTGCGGAAGCGGTTTCCAGACGACGTGATGTGCACACAAACTTCCTCTTCCTGGTGGGCTGTCAGTCAGCCCGGCAGTGAGGCTTTTAGCGATGGTGCTGTATTTCAGTATTACAATTTGTTAATGTTCAGAAGAAAACCGGGGAGGATTCCAGCTCCCGAATAATTCCCGGCTTCGGCCAGTAGTGCAGAACTGCTCATCGCTCCACCAGGAGTAATGTTCTTGCACTGATGCACACTTTGCAAATTGCTTATCTCTCTCAAGTCAAAGACTACAACAACAACAAATTGCACTTGTGCAGCGCCTTTCATGTTGGGAGAACATCCCAAGGCTCTGGACAATCAGGGATTTGGATCTGAGCAGGGGGTTGGGATCGGGGGAGGGGTGTAGAGGGCAGGTGGGTAGGGGTAGGAGGGTAACCAGAGGCGCAATTGAAGAGGAGGGTCTTGAGACGTGGCTTGAAGGAGGTGGGGGAGGGAGCGAGGCGAAGGGAATGTGAGATGGAGTTCCAAAGGGTGAGGGCAGAGAGGCTGAAGGCCTGTCTGCTGATGGTGGGGTGGGCCGGGCGGGTACGTGACACGACCAAACAGTACGGCAGCTTGTATTAAAATACCGGGGTTCATTTCCCGCTCCTCGTCTGATCTTTGAGCTGCCATCTCGTCAGGGAGTAAGTAAGTTTTCAGCCAGTTCTCAGTTGGCCAACTGGGGTTTATACAGTAATTGGGTAGCAATGACTGTGAATCTATGAAGACGATTGGTTTACTTCTCCAGCGAAGCAACGCTGTCAGATCAATCTGCTCATGGTTTGTTTGCAGAATAAGAAACTGTGGGAGGTTTACATGAAAGGAGCAGTTTTTTTTAATGATTGCTGCAAGTACAATGGTACAGTGTAGGCGGAATAACATGATGTGGCCAAAATCAGACCTTGAAATAGAATAGACATGCAGACCTACTTAACCATCATTGAATGGGTTCAGAGCTGAGAGAGCAAAGGATAATGAACATTTTGGGAAAAGTAGAGGGATGTTTGGGGGTGTGTGTGTGTGTGTGTGTGTGTGTGTGTGTGAAGGCCGTGCATTTCAAATGTGTCGACGTGTCTTTACGCCCCCACCCCTTGCATTTTGTTGGGTGAAAGTTGTTAGCGTAGATTAGCGAGTGAATAGTTCTGTTCTTTTCTATTCCAGAGCTGGTACGCGAGAAGTGCACAATAAACTGGAGAAGAACAGGTACGTACGGAATCGATTGGGCAGGAAGCTGTTTCCTGTTCCAATTTTCTTTTTCACCACCTTCACACACCCCCCTCCACCCACTCCCCCCACCCCCCCCCTCGAGTTCCTGGGGTCTGACAGGATGTTTCTTTGACATTTATGCAGGCGTGCGCATTTAAAAGAATGTTTTGAAACGTTGAAAAAGAACATCCCCAATCTGGATGATAAGAAAACATCAAACCTAAGTGTTTTACGGAGTGCCTTGAGATACATCCAGGTATGGCTAAAGTGGAAACCTTTTTTTTTCATTCCGTTTGCTGACCGAAAACTTAAGACCGCTGACGAGTGGAGGGGCTGTATTTCGGTAGATCGCGTAACTCCCTGGGCAATAATTACAGACGTACACGATACTGCTAAGACCTAGAAAGGGGCGAAAGCTGAGAGAGCAAAGAGTAATGAGCGTTGTTGGAAGGCATTGGCACTAAAACTTGCCGTTCAGCTCATGTGCTCCATGCCGGTAGTTTCCACTCCACGTGGGCTGAACTGCCTTCTTCTGTGTCGTAAATTTCTCTGGTACACCCATCTAATCGCCTCTCCCTATCCATCTCTATTCCCAGTTGAGCCAGTATTGTATCTTAATGAGCATTGCCACGCTTACTTGGTGTGACAGCCTCCTCCTTCCTCTGAACGAGGGGAATCACATTTTTTAGACAAACTTTATTGAATGAATTCCGAGACGTCGCTAGGTTTTTTCCTTGCTGGTGGGCTGGGAGCACTTCACGCTGAATTCATATTCTTATATAGATTTGCTGTTGTGTCCTTATAAAAAGTATCAAATCTTCTTAACATTCCCACCCCCCTCTTCCCCAACCCCCCCACTCCCCCACCACACACACACACACCACACACACTTTTATTGTGAGTGTTGAGCTGTATCTACTTATAAAACGTGACCCGGACACACGTGGAAATGTAACCATGTAAAATTCTTGCCTTAGAGCAAACCAAATTGGGATCGAGGCAAGAGTGGGTACCTTATGGAGGGGTGGTGATGGTTAGAGTTTGCGGTGGGGTGGGGGGGTGTTTATTGTTGTCGCTTTGGGATGAACTCGGGCGACCAGTTTGACAAATGGCAAGTGGTATGAAAGGTCATTTTGGTTTGTATAAACGCAGTTACCGATCGAGGAACATTTCCTTTGTCGGACGGTGCAAGGAGCAGTCTGTGTGCGACAATTGGATATCTCTTGACTTCAGATTCAAGGGGTCGTGTGTTTTGTTTGGGTTTTTTTTTTTGCCTTGCGAAGCTCTTGCTAGGACACATGTACTCGACTTTGCTGCTTAATGCGCAGCTGCCAAATCCCAACAGGGAATCCGCCAACGCCATGCGTTTGTGTATGGGTAGCGTGGCTTGCTTTTGGCGTGCAATTCTAGAGAGAGTTTGCCCGACGGAATTCATGCGCTCCCGTGAATGTGTTTTCGTTTTGTTTATTCGTGGCAATACCTTCCCAGCTCCGTGGCGCTCTCTCTCCCAAACCAGCTCGGTTTTGTTTTTTTAATTAAGAGCTTCAGGATGTGGTGTTCACCGAAAAGCAACACGTAAAATGCTGCGTTGATAATTCGCTTTCTACTGTGGTAGGACGTGAAAACACCTAGGGCGGAATATTTCTCTGACTTGCTCACAACCTGCTTATTGCAGGAGAACAGCACCAGACCTTGTGACATTTATTTTTATTCTGTCTCGTTCAACTCTTCCCCAATCCCCATCCCCCCATCACCATCCCATTTGAGTGCCTCGGAGGAGCGACCTCGCTCATGGTTTCTCAACACTAAAGGACTTGTCTTGTGCTTTTGCCTTTCTGCGTGCCAGTTTATTTTCGAACTAGGTCTGTTTCGTAACATTGTTCAGCTGTTCCTCTTTTCGCCTTTCTTTTACGCGTAATCGGGGCTCCGTGTATAAGTAAAATGGTTGGGATTATTCATGCGAAGCGCTGATAATCATCACGAGTAATAATCCTCGCATTTGATACAGCTGTCCATCAGCTGTCGGACGTCTCAAAGCCTTTCGCAATTTGCAGCGACTGTATTTTGTGAGCGAACGTTGGCAGCCCATTTGCGCACAGCAACGTCCCACAAACCGCGACTGAACCAATTTTATCGGGGAGGATTATCAGCCGGGATGGCAGGAGAAATTCCCTTCTCGGAACACCCCATGTTTGGCGTAACCAGGGGACACCCCATGTTTGGGGGGCAGACTGGAACCGAGGTGTGGTCGGGGCTCGCATTGGGGCTGTGTTCAATTTCTGTGGCTCATTTGGGAGTCCCCTGGTTTTCTATCTGGATATTCAGCGCAAGTATAATTGCTGCAGTTGTTTTAGCTGAGACATTAGGAACTTAATTAACACTGCCCCGCCAGCCAGCCAGCACTTCATTGTGGAATGTACTCATCAGCGTTTGTTTTAAAAAAAACACACATTACCTGGTAATACATTACTTTCCAAATTGCTGCCATTAGAAAATCAGAGTGTAAAGCGACCTGCGAGTGAGGGATCATAATCCAAAATAACATGCTCGTTCTTCCTTCAGGTTAAAAGCTATTCTGCTAAATGAGTAATTTCAGTAAGGAGGCGGGCGTCGATATAGAGAATAGATGGCAACCTCCGCAGACAAGCAGCTAGAAATACAAAATGAAATGCTGTGTACACACACAGACACACATACATACACACATATATACACACACACAGTCACTCGATATGGTAGTGTTAAAACCAGTATATATATATATACATATAAATATATATACTTTATGTTATACTCTATGAAGCGCTTTGAGATGTCTCAATGATGTGATAAGGATAACCATAATGATAATGATAACAATAACAAGTGATAATGACATAATTTGTGGAGTCCTGTAGCTCAGTGGTTAGAGCACTCGCTTTACAAGTGAGAGACCTGAGTTCAATTCCAGGCAGAGGGCGAAACCTTGGGCAAGTTTCCTTACTCCACACAGAGCCTAATAATAATCCCTCCAAAACAATAATAAATTGGTCATTTTAAATCTACGACTGTTTGTGGGACATTGCTGTGCGCAATTGGCTGCCGCGTTCGCCCACAAATATACAGTCAATTCACTTTACAGTGTGTTCTGTGAAGCGCTTTGGGACGTCCTCCTGACGTGAAAAGCGCTATATCAAATGCAAGGATTATTATTATTATTATTATTATTATAATAAGGTTCTATATCAAACACAAGGATTATTATTATCATCACCACACCCAAGATTCCGTACGTTCTGTACTCTGAGCCACCTCTCACTCCCCCACAAAGAAACCAAAACAGTTTGCAAAGTAATCCGTGCTGCAACTTGTTCCCAGGTGTCTCCTCCCCTCTGCTCTCCACCCCCATGGCCTTGTGCGTAAAGGTATAACCTGGTAAATCACTAGTCCTCCTGCTTGCCGGGTCTATCATGACCCGTGCTGAGTGAGCTGATCCCATCCCCAGCACCTTTTGCGAGTGGCCTGATTGCCCACTGGGCTGTGAAGGGGGAATGCAATCAGACCCGGTTTCTGCTTCTGATTGCTACACAGTGAGGCGCTTCTGGGAAGTGGCTGTACTTGTGGGTGTTCAAATCACTTCATTCCCTCGCACCTCCCTACCTATCGGACCTGCTTACACTCCATTCCACTACCCGCTGCCTCCACTCAGCCGTGCTCCGGCCTCCTAATTGCCCCTCGAACCCTCCGCCTGGCCCCCTCGACCCCCCACCTTCAAATCCCGCCTAAAGACCTGTTTGATCATGCTGACAGTGACCTCCCCCCTTCCCTCTCCCCCCCCCCCCCCCCCCGGCTCCTTGTCAGACTCCGCTACTGTCAAGCGCTGCGGGATGCTACGCTACGTGAAGGGAGCTGTATAAATGCGAGTTGTTGGTCCGTGAGGAACAGGGTCGAGTTAGGCTCTGGTGGCTCCTGCTGACTAAATGGCCCGCTGACACTCACGGTCTGTCGTCTGTCGCATGGAGAATGGCTGCTAGGGTGAGTTGCCAAAGAGCAACAGGAGCCAGAGGTGAGGAGGGGGAAGCAAATCAGCCACAAAAGAAGGAAAAAAAAGGATCTTCCCATCGTCAAGCAAGGGTGACTCACTTTGGAGAGAATTCTCAGAAACCGTCTTCTCTCCTGAAAGTACTGACTCCGCCAGGTGGGAGTCCCTTGTCCAATTGTCCTCTCTTCCTGGATGAGACGGAACAGTGGTTATATTCAGCACAGAGAGAGACGCTCAATCCTGTTCTTATCTCACGCCCACATGTAACTCACTGTTGGATAGGAATCGGGATTGGAAATCCTGTCTCTCTCTCTCTCTCTCTCCTTGGCTCAAGATCACTCACTCGATCTTAATGCCAAAGCTGTCGTCGACAACAACAAATTATATTTGTACAGCGCCATTCACGTCAGGAGGATGTCTTAAAGCTGACATCAGCTGAGCACAGATTGAATCTGGAAGCTGCCTGGTATGTTGCAGCTCAGCACTGCTGGGGAGTAACTTACAGATTTACAGCAGGAGTTGGCAAATGGCAGGAACCCAGTTGTTAGTCGATCGGCGGATCGCTTTTCCGGGGGTAATAATTCCTTCAAAAAAAAATAATAATGGTAAATTCAATCCACGACTTGTGCGCGATTGGCCGCCGCGTTTCGCCCACAAACTATACAGTCAATTCACTTTGCAGTATATTCTGTGAAGCGCTTTGAGACGTCTCGAAGACGTGACAAGGAGCTATATCAAATGCAAGGATTATTATTATTATATTGTAACCCCTCCTGCTTCCCTAGTGCTGAGTGCCTGACACATTCTTGCGCAATGTTTGCGGGAGCAATGCTTCGGCATGTTGAGCTTACGTATATCAGACGCATGTGTTATGTCTATGAATGGACAGAGGAATCTATAAGGCTCCAGATGCAGTCTAGAATACACGTGGTGCAGGCATGTATGCCAGCTGACTTGACCCTGTTGGTTCCAGCTGGTAAAACTGTTTGTGGAAACTTCTGATGCACGACATTCTACCTCGTCTTAGCCTGTAGCACCGTGTTGTCTTAAAGGTTCCAGTCTTAGCCTGTAAGAGGATTTCCTCTTAAAGGTTTCAAGATGGCACAGGGTTGCGGAAAATTACTTACAGGCATCCACTCAGGAGCCTGGGCCAAAGTGGCCTTTATAAAAGGGTGGCCTCTGAGTAAGGGTTCGTTGGTGTGTGTAGAATTGTGTCTGTGCTGTTCCAAGACAGTTGTGTACAGGGGGTGGTTGCTGAATGGAGGTGGTTGCTTTTTACAGGTTTGAGTGTGATCCAGTCTCGATTTGGCCGCCAGTTTTCTGCAGTTCTTAAAACCGGCTTCCGAACTGAGACCATAATTTGAGAATTTTCCAGAATTCTGCGCAGCCTTTTTAAAATGTTTCAGACCGAACGGTGTCACGAGCTTGAGGACAAGTGGAATTTCAGGCCTCCGGCGCGTTGAGATGCATCTCGGTACGAATCGTAGCGGGGAAAGACTTGGGGGAATGTGGTTTAAAAGCGTTGGGCGGGGAGGACAACAGCAACAAATTACATTTGTGTCGTCGAGACGTCTCACAGCGCTTCGAAGTAAAGTTGAGTGACTGTATTTTGTGGGCACAGCGAATTGCGCACTGGGACAAGCGGGAGAACGATCTTTGCACGAGTAGTAGTAGGTCAGTGCAGAAAGCGTTCAGTGCCACATTTGCCCTGGTGCAATGCATGCATACACTTCCTCGTTCAAACTGCAGGTCATTGAATTTATTTTGCGTAAGTAAGAGAAGGGATAATTAGCGGTTGTGCATTTTTTAATACCAGTGGTGCAATCCCCCGCCTGGGCGCTTTCTTTCACAAGACGAAGCACATCGGCCTTCATTAAGTCGAGTGGCCCGTTGTGTCCTGCTGGATTTCGGACCAATGTTGAAAGTAGCGGCCACGTGGGTGTAGGGCGCACGCCTGATGACACTCGTCTCGAGAGCACAGTGAAAGTACAGTGCTACATCGTGTCGTAACGACTTTGGCTGTCCAGCTATATGGGTTGCCTTTTGTTTTGTACCCGCATCGAGCTTGAATGAACTTTAATTACACGAGGCAGATCGACGAAAGACCTGGGACAACAGGGGTTGGGGTGGTGGGGGGGCGGGTTGGCGAGACAGAGCAGGAGGACAGTGCTTCCCAAGTGCAACAGAACAACAACAACTTGAACTTATATAGCGCCCTCCACGCAGGGTACAGTCTCAGAGTCCTTTAAATAGTTTTATAGATGAAAGGCCTGCCACCCAGGCTCGCTGACTCACAAACATAGCTCGGCTCAACTCTTTTCTCTTGAGAGAGAGAGAGAGAGAGAGAGATGCGAGAGAGATAGAGAGAGAGAGATGCTTACCTAATTCCAAAAAGTATTTGGTGCAGGTTGCCAGGATCCAAGGCTTGGGGACCCCAGAGTGTGCGTTGGGGTTTACTGCTGGATTCTGACCGGTTAAAAGCTCACAGCTTGCCATTAGTTTATTGCTTATGTTTATTGTCAGCAGCGGCTTCTGGGGCAACGGTTCCCACAGAAGCATTTGCTCAAAAGGCTGCCTTTACGAGGGGAGTGAAGCTGTAGCCTCTGTCTCTTGTGCGGATCACAAGTGAGGGGTTTCAACACCGTCTGCGATCCCCATTTGCTTACAAATGCCTTTGCGAAAGGCTGTCGGCTTTGCACCAATTTTATGTTTTTTTTTAAGCAAAGAACACTTAGAGGAAGATCTCGTACAGTGTTTTTCTCCTTGTGCCAGATATTGCTAAAACCTATCACGAGGAACCAACATGACCCCTGCCACTTACTTAGATCTGAACCGTGAGAATTTTCCACCACGTGGAGTGACTCGGAGGGAACTTTTTTGCTGTTGATCCGCAAGAGAATCCGAAAATCCTGCGTAAATGTTTTTTGCCACTCCCCTGCTCTCTGGAACTCCATCTCTATATATACATATAAATATACAGTCAATTCACTTTACAGTGTGTTCTGTGAAGCGCTTTGGGACGTCCTCCCGACGTGAAAAGCGCTATATCAAATGCAAGGATATTATTATTATTATTATTGTCTCCACAGTCCTCGCCCCCTCCCCTACCCCCCAACCCCCTGCCCAAGACCCATGGCTTTCTACTCTATAGTCGGTATTTAACACTCGGTTTAAATTTAGAAATTACTAAAGTATTAGATAGTAATTACTCAAACATCCCCTTTCCCTCCCCCTCCCCATCCGCGCGTCTCCCTAACCTGTGAAACTGGTTCTATCATTTACTTGACATATTTCTTGTGAATTGTGGCTCTCGTTGAAATCAGGTTAGAGTGTTTCTCCGTTCATTTCTGTCGCGCGATAAACCTGGGGTATGGAGTGACGATCCCGTTAGCACGTGGTCAAGAATTCCCAAAGTCAAAGACGCAACTGGATGCCGTCCGGCATTGAGAAGTGGTTCGGTGACGAGAGTCGGGTCTGTCTGCCTCGGGCACGTCTGGATGCTTCATACTCATCGCCTCCTCTCCGCAGCTCGTGCGTTCAGTGAGCTGTGTGATTTGGGAAGATGTCTCGAAGCGCTTCAATGTAAATCGCTGCATTCAGATCATTTCTTATTTTACAAATGAGGTTGGGGGTAGATTTACAGGGTTTGCATAGAAAGTATTGCAAATTTGGGAGAGTTTAGTAACACAAGCTCGTTTCGCTTTCGAGCGGGGCTAGTTAATAGCCAGTGGCAAAGCATAACTTTATTATGTTTTTGATTATGTGAAATCTGACCTCATGGGCTGCCACAGTGACTATAATACTCGCTTAGAATCAGAGGCATGTGATATCTACTTAACGTGTAACCTGTTGGGTTCCAGATGCAAATTTCACAGAGGTTAAGTTAAGCCAGTGCTCTGACTTGCACGATATTCTCGACGGCAGAGACAAAAGTCAGATGGCAGGATGGAAAGATTAATATTATTTTCTGTCATTTCGCCCCCAAAATGCGCACAGTCGCACCACTTTCCCTGATGCAATAAGGCGCTGCATCAAACACAAGAATTATTAAATAGCGTTTTCATTTTTTTGCTTTCGTTTTGCAGTCACAGAAATGATGAGTGACAAAAGTCTTTGAGCTTCCTCTCCCCTTGTTCAGACTTTCTCTTTAAAATGCTGCATTTTGCGGTGTGGGTGGGTAGGGTAGCGGAGCCAGGAAAGATTTTATGGGGTGGGGTGGGGGGGTTGGGGTGCTGAGGGTGCTTTTGGCGTTGTTGGTTTGGATGCGGTGAAGCAATAATGCAGGGAAGCGATTGTTACAGACGAGAAGGCGGGTTTACGCAGCTTTAACGCAGCCAAACATTACGGGGCTGTGCAAATGCAAGTTGTTGTCGCTATAACTCCAGCTCAGCAATTTTGCAAATGCGGGAAGGAAAGAACTTTCATAGACGGAGCTGGTGATTTATTTGATATAGCGCGACACTAACGGGGGGGGGGGGGGTGGGGGGGGGAGGGGGGGCGGCGGCTAAATGCAAGTTGTGGTTGTTATGAACGGAGGGAAGTAATTATTGTCAATGCGGGAAAACAGTGTTGTGGCGACAAAGTCACTGCGAAGGGAGAAGGAAGACGGAGAGAGATAGAGATTGTAGCTGCAACACTTAGCTGTGTAGTGACTACAGTGTTGCGCTGAGTGCAGTGACTACAATGTTGCGCTGAGAGTGTAGTGACTACAATGTTGCGCTGAGTGCAGTGACTACAATGTTGCGCTGAGAGTGTAGTGACTACAATGTTGCGCTGAGAGTGTAGTGACTACAATGTTGCGCTGAGAGTGCAGTGACTACAGTGTTGCGCTGAGAGTGCAGTGACTACAATGTTGCGCTGAGAGTGCAGTGACTACAATGTTGCGCTGAGAGTGCAGTGACTACAATGTTGCGCTGAGAGTGCAGTGACTACAGTGTTGCGCTGAGAGTGCAGTGACTACAGTGTTGCGCTGAGAGTGCAGTGACTACAATGTTGCGCTGAGAGTGCAGTGACTACAATGTTGCGCTGAGTGCAGTGACTACAATGTTGCGCTGAGAGTGTAGTGACTACAGTGTTGCGCTGAGAGTGCAGTGACTACAGTGTTGCGCTGAGAGTGCAGTGACTACAGTGTTGCGCTGAGAGTGCAGTGACTACAGTGTTGCGCTGAGAGTGCAGTGACTACAGTGTTGCGCTGAGAGTGTAGTGACTACAATGTTGCGCTGAGTGCAGTGACTACAATGTTGCGCTGAAGAGTGTAGTGACTACAATGTTGCGCTGAGAGTGTAGTGACTACAATGTTGCGCTGAGAGTGCAGTGACTACAGTGTTGCGCTGAGAGTGCAGTGACTACAATGTTGCGCTGAGAGTGCAGTGACTACAATGTTGCGCTGAGAGTGCAGTGACTACAATGTTGCGCTGAGAGTGCAGTGACTACAGTGTTGCGCTGAGAGTGCAGTGACTACAGTGTTGCGCTGAGAGTGCAGTGACTACAATGTTGCGCTGAGAGTGCAGTGACTACAATGTTGCGGCTGAGAGTGCAGTGACTACAATGTTGCGCTGAGAGTGCAGTGACTACAGTGTTGCGCTGAGAGTGCAGTGACTACAGTGTTGCGCTGAGAGTGCAGTGACTACAGTGTTGCGCTGAGAGTGCAGTGACTACAGTGTTGCGCTGAGAGTGCAGTGACTACAGTGTTGCGCTGAGAGTGCAGTGACTACAGTGTTGCGCTGAGAGTGCAGTGACTACAGTGTTGCGCTGAGAGTGCAGTGACTACAATGGATGGGTTACAATGTTGCAGTCTGTGGGGCCCTGTGACTGTCTGTGTCTCTCTCGCCCACTGATTGGCTCTCAGCCGCGGCTGAGCCCTCCCCCCCCCCCCC